>NW_027252608.1:0-23120 GCF_044704955.1 Pristiophorus japonicus | reverse complement strand
TCAAGGGGCAGAATATCGGTTGGTGGGAGTGCTGCTGGATGAGAGCCAGTTTTTTTTAGTGGTAACAATAACGGAAAGCAGAAATATTTCTGTCTGACCAAACTGCTTTGTCAGCTGGTGGTGACAATCATTTTCACTGCCAACAGTTTCAGATGTCGTGTACAAATACATTCTGTTAGTGACTTGATGCAGGGTGGTTAATATGCTTACTGTCGCAACTTCAACATGTGGATGTGTTGCTCAAGTGCATTCCAATAACTAACGTGTTAATGTGGTTGCTGCTGTACTTTAACACTGACCATAAAATAGTAAAAGCACAATGTGACTGTGTGGTACAAACCAGTAATAAATGGTGCAGGCATAGATTTCTGCCATCAATTTACTAGAATTTGAAATATTTGATTCTTCTATTCTTGAATCATTCAAGTCATTTACATTGTTTTAATAACAAAAACTGAAATGTAATTTTGTATTTCCATTGTTGGGAACTATCAAACAACAGGGATTGCCTGAGATATGAAACCTAAATAAACTGAAGTTAATTCAGTCAAATATTGCCATATTCCTGTGCAAGATATTAGCATTGTGGTTCTGTTACCAGACTAGTAATCTAAAGTCCTGGACTAACGATCCGGAGACACCACGGGGAATTTAAATTCAGTTAATTAAATAAATCTGGAATTTAAAATAAAACTAGTACAGGTTGTACCTCTCCAGTCTGGGACTCTTTGATCCGGAACCACCTGTGGTTCGGCATCAGTCCCGTGCCTGGAGCATGAGTGGCGGCATTGGGGAGTCTGGGGACGGTCTGGCGGGGGGGGGGGGGGGCAGCAGCGGCAGATGGGGGGTGGAGGTTGGGCGGCAGGGGGTCCGGGTGTGGCGGTGGAGGGGTGGGTGGCAGCGGCGGGTCCGGGTGGGTGGCGGCGGGGGGAGACACGAGCTTAAAATAAAGAACAGCAAACCAGCACGGAGAGATAGAGGCTCGAGTTTCGCAGCCGGAGAGTGGCGGTAGCGTTCAGGAGCCTGGGCGCTGTCATCAGGTACCGGTAAGCCCAGGCTCGGTATGACTTCCCATGGTTTGCCAAATTCTCTGTTCCGACACCAGTCAGGTCCCGAGGGTGCCAGACCAGAGATACCAACCTATACTCGTAATGCTGATTATGTAATGACTGGATTGTCATTAAAAACCAATCTAGTTCATAAATGTCCTCTAGGGAAGGAAATCTGCAGTCCTTACCCTCTTTGGCCTATATGTGACTCCAGGCAATGTGGTTGACTTTTATCTGCACGCTGAAATGGCATTAGCAAGCCACTCAGTTGTCAAGAAGGCGGCTCACCACTACCTTCTCAAGGGCAATTGGGGATGGGCAATTATTGCTGGCTTTCCCAGCAATGCCCACATCCCGTGAATGAATGTATATTTAACTCTGAAGTTGCATTATTTTCATAGTTGAGAATCCAAGCCATTCATTTCTTCTTGCTTTTTTACTAAGCATCTTTAAAATGCTGTATAAATGTTATAGATTATACATGAAAACCAAAAAGTCTCGCTATTGAGTTTAGTCGCTATTTGTTTCCACCTTCGATTAACAAGAAGTGGGCAGATTTGCAGGTTTTGTCATTGCCCTTGATGTGGACAGTGAGTTTACAACCACCACAGAATTATATATATTATGTATATAGAATTTACAGCACGGAAACGGGCCATTCAGCCCATGTCGTCGTTTGTGCTCCACACGAGCCTGCTCCCATATTCAATTTATTAACTTTAATGTGAAATCGCATTATCGCTGTCCTGCACTGTGTCTTGAATGTGACCACCACGTTTAGGAGAAGTAAAAAGTTGAAATGGTTTCTGTAATTAGACCAGGGTTGTGCACTGACATTGTCGGAATATATTTGTCCAGTACTGTAATACTGCACTGAATTAACAGAACCGTATGTTAACACACCGGATTCATTTTCATTTGTGTATTTTGTTAAAAACATAGTTAAAGTTTGGTGCTAATGGCCACTTGGTTTTCCATTTTGAGTTTTCTACTTTCTTCAGAAAATGCCACAAAAATTAAGGCAAATTGTGCATATTTGTCATTGAGCATCGCATTGAAACTGTTGGGTTTGACAAGGTTCCAGGCATTAAAATAGTTCTTCACTGTTGAAATTAAAACTATAAAGTAAGTGATCCATTTTTGGTAGTTTTACTTTGAAGCGTTTGGTTCTACGATCGAGTTTCTTCAGATCATCCAGTCTAAGAAAATTCATAAGGAAACCACTGAAGCTTCAACAGCATCTGGTCTGTATTCCAGTCACAGCCATTTTAATACAGCACGGGACGAGCAGATGTCACTGAATCACCTGAAAGTCATATCTTTGCATATTCCTTCTGATGTGTTGCATTTGAAATTCAAAAATTCCAGATCACTGAGGTCTGACTATTGTGCGCCTAATACCTGTGCTTTGCGGCTTGAATGTGCTTCATATTGTAGAGGTATTGCACACACAATTCTAGGTTCTATAATATAGTGACCTGAGAAAACTGATTGAGGTACTGTGCGTAAAGATTGTATAGACAGAGCGACAGGACTGATTAAACAGCTGCTGTTTATCTAGTTGGAGCTTGTGCTATGTTGTCACTTTTAGGTCAGGTTTGATTGTGGTTTGTCCAACAAATGACAGCATTATTGAGAGAGAACAAGGTCACCTAGAAGAGTAACCAAGGCAATCTCACGGAGGGTGTTGTGCTGTTGCTCTAATGACTGAGGATAATAAGAAAAAGAATATCATCTTTTAAGCATTAATGACCATTCCAAATGTCAAACAGATCACACGTACCGATAGAACCACTTCAAGCTTCTTGGTAAAGTTTAGATTCTCGCACAGTGACCTTGTCATTTCCTGAAAGATTGATTAGTTAAAAATAACACATGGCATGGCTGATCAAGGCTTGACACAAAGGGTTACTTATTTTGCAATAGAGTCCATGTTGCTGATAAATATCACCAGTGGTTACCTGGTCACAGACAGTATGCGGCAATCTTGACGTTAAGATCTCATTTGCTTTGCTATGATTGTACCAGATTTTTAACTTTCTGGGATTTTTTCAGGCAAAGTCATCAAAATATTTGTAATTTATTTGCCACTGAAGGTACAGATAAAACCCCCAGCTTGTGCTGAGCACTGGCTGCTTAGCTGCATTAGTTTTCACATTGGTCGAATGTTGTTTGTATGAATCAATTTGATTTTTCAGAATGTAAGGGCACTTGAAATATTTAAATACATTCAGAAGGCTGGAGTTTATTAAAGCAGTTAGCTGAGTGCTGTATCACTTGTAACTTGAAGTTATGATCTTGTCTTTTATCTAAGTTGTATTGGCGAGGATTTAGGGGACAAGGAATCCAAGGAGTGTTTTTGTTTGAAGCAAAGATTACGAATAAGTGGTGAATTGGCTAGAGGGAGGAATAGGGTCCAATCTATAGCAATTCTCACTTAGGTAAATGTGGCTCATTAAATAGAGAAAATGCCTTCGTCCACATGTGTAATAGCATTTTGGCCTCCTAAAAAATAAATTCAATTTTCAGGATTTGAGTGTCTGTGTTCGGTAAGGTGACATTTAAAAAAACAACTTGTATTTCACGATTCATTCAACTTGTTTTTTAATACTTGTTTCTTTCAGTCTGCCTGTCTGTGTTGTGTGTGTGTCTCTGCCTGTCCGTTTTGTGTGTGCACGCGTGTCTCTGCCTGCCTTTGTTGTGTATGTGTGCGTGTCTCTGCCTGTCTGTTTTGTGTTGTGCGTGTCTCTGCCTGTCTGTTTTGTGTTGTGCGTGTCTCTGCCTCTGTGTTGTGCGTGTCTCTGCCTCTGTGTTGTGCGTGTCTCTGCCTCTCTGTTGTGCGTGTCTCTGCCTCTCTGTTGTGCGTGTCTCTGCCTCTCTGTTGTGCGTGTCTCTGCCTCTGTGTTGTGCGTATCTCTGCCTCTGTGTTGTGCGTGTCTCTGCCTCTGTGTTGTGCGTGTCTCTGCCTCTGTGTTGTGCGTGTCTCTGCCTCTGTGTTGTGCGTGTCTCTGCCTCTGTGTTGTGCGTGTCTCTGCCTCTGTGTTGTGCGTGTCTCTGCCTGTCTGTGTTGTGCGTGTCTCTGCCTGTCTGTGTTGTGCGTGTCTCTGCCTGTCTGTGTTGTGCGTGTCTCTGCCTGTCTGTGTTGTGCGTGCCTCTGCCTGTCTGTGTTGTGCGTGCCTCTGCCTGTCTGTGTTGTGCGTGCCTCTGCCTGTCTGTGTTGTGCGTCTCTCTGCCTGTCTGTGTTGTGCGTCTCTCTGCCTGTCTGTGTTGTGCGTCTCTCTGCCTGTCTGTGTTGTGCGTCTCTCTGCCTGTCTGTGTTGTGCGTCTCTCTGCCTGTCTGTGTTGTGCGTCTCTCTGCCTGTCTGTGTTGTGCGTCTCTCTGCCTGTCTGTGTTGTGCGTCTCTCTGCCTGTCTGTGTTGTGCGTCTCTCTGCCTGTCTGTGTTGTGCGTCTCTCTGCCTGTCTGTGTTGTGCGTCTCTCTGCCTGTCTGTGTTGTGCGTCTCTCTGCCTGTCTGTGTTGTGCGTCTCTCTGCCTGTCTGTGTTGTGCGTCTCTCTGCCTGTCTGTGTTGTGCGTCTCTCTGCCTGTCTGTGTTGTGCGTCTCTCTGCCTGTCTGTGTTGTGCGTCTCTCTGCCTGTCTGTGTTGTGCGTCTCTCTGCCTGTCTGTGTTGTGCGTCTCTCTGCCTGTCTGTGTTGTGCGTCTCTCTGCCTGTCTGTGTTGTGCGTCTCTCTGCCTGTCTGTGTTGTGCGTCTCTCTGCCTGTCTGTGTTGTGCGTCTCTCTGCCTGTCTGTGTTGTGCGTCTCTCTGCCTGTCTGTGTTGTGTTAGTACAAATAACACTGCTTGAAGCAAAATATTTAATTGACCTTTTTCCTTTCCCATCCTTACAGTATTCTGTAACAGGCAGTGGTTTTACCCATTGCAGGAGCTGACTGCTTTGTTCAGTTCTAACTTAGCCAGCACTACGTTTCGCCAAGAGTTGCACAAGTATTTCTAATTTTCTGCTATAGAATGAGCATCTTCATTTTAACCACTAAATTGCACCACCTCTAGTATTTCAATTAAACATTTTGCAGTCACATGAGTCCATGCTTCTGAAGTCGAATCTTTCTCTGTCCCTGTACTTTCTGCACAGCCTCATAGCTCTGAATTCAATTCTAATAATACTGCGATCCTTGATTGCTGAATGTTTTCCTGCTTCTAACTCACTGCTGTCACTGGGATTTTAGAAAGCGGGATAGATGCAGGATGAAGGAACCATAGTAGCTGGTAGGGTAGTGGTGGCACAGACCTCCTTTACACGCTATGAATCGTAGCCTTTCCTTTTCATTCACATTCTGGCTAGGGAACGTATGGCCACATTAGTGATCAATAATGCTGCTGGCCCTTAAAGGGGAGACAATTCTTTAGGTATATTTGCCATATGCTCATCTTAATTTATGACCTCAATTTTCCAATCACCGTCTGGAACTACCAAATCTTCTGTAACACAAGTCAAAATATTCTCCAGAGACAGCCCAGGTTTGGAAGGACAAAACACTTCGATTGCACTGCTAGGTGTTTTTCACTGTCCAAGTGGATATAATATGAACATTTTCTTCACCGATCATTATGCTTTTCTGTGTTATCACTAGAAAATCCCCCTCCAGAAACATGCACTCCCTAATTTAAGTTAATTTGTGTTTTGTTGTGGAAGGTTAGGTGACTGGTTTTACATGTCCTAAAACAAATGATTCTTACCAAATTAAAGGCTTCAATCTAATTTTTCTGTAACATTACATCAAAAGACCAATATATTATTTGAAACTTTAGAAAATGAAATTTTATTCTACAATGAAATTTGGAGTAGAAATTTGAAACGTAATACTTGGAATAGAACTACCCTGCTCTCCTTTAAGATGCTCCTTAAAACTACCTCATTGACCAAGCTTTTCGTCATTCGCCCAAATATCTCGATGTGGCTTGGTGTCAAATTTTGTTCCAAGTGCCTTGGGACATTTTACTATGTTAAAAAGTGCAATATAAATGCAAGTTGTTGTTGTAGTTATAACTAGTGGTGATGGGATACTTGGAGGAATGAGGAAAAATCAGTGGATATATAAACTCGCACTGCTCTTGTCTATCTCCAAGTGACTAGTTACAGAACCGAAAGGACTTAACAACAAGCCCATTCTCTTATTGTGGGAAACATGCATTTTAAACAGGGTACAAGAGGAGGAGGAGAAAGCAAGGACTAGTACTTTGTTGGTCAGCCAGTCAAGTACACATTTTAAGATTTGAGTGTATAATCTCAAAAATATTGCAAAAATTTTTGAAGGAATTAAAGCATCATTGTATCCAGTTCCACTGACTTGAGAGTTGCTTTAAGATCAGTTACTTGTATTAAAATAGCAAAAACCTTTAAAGTGAGAAACAAAATTTAAGATCACTTCAGTACTAATAAAGGGAATAATAGTCCGCCTCCCCAACTAGTCTTGTCCCCATCTCTTCCAAAGACAGTGACGTGCTGGCTAATGGTTCCACAGGCAGCTGTTGTCCTCTTACTTTTCCCAAGTGGGCATTCTGCATGCGCGAACTACACCAGTTGAGTGTTGCCGAGCTTTTTGATCACGAAGGCATCACAACCAAGTAAGCCCTCTTCTCATCTGAAGTCTGTGCATATCCGGTTTCTAGCAGGAGTCACCAGATTGTTATTGGAGCTGCATAGGAATCGCAACGTGGATGCGGGCCACTTGGCCCAATCAGTCTGTTGGTATTTGCCCTCCACAATAGTCCTAATCCCAAGCGCCCCACCCTACTTCCAGATTATCTCCAGCTCGGGTACAATTATCGTGTCTCCAACACTGCTCCAGCTCACAGTAACTAATTCCGCACCAAGTTGGAATTAGGAGCTTCTTGATTGACTGACTAAATACCACACAGGGTGGCGTATTCGCCTGCTGAGCCCTGGGGAGTTTGAGAAATGTTATTTGAAGAACTATTTCCTGTCAGCAATTTTTTAATGAATCAATTTCTGTGCAGCATTTTTTTTTACACCACTGTAATGTTTAATTCTTTCACAAGAAATTAGCAGAAGGCTGCTTTATTATAAATACTCTGCCACATCCTGCGATAGTGGTGGAAAAATACCGACTTCCTTCGCCCAAAAATCAGTTAGACTTCACCTCATTCCCGATTATTAGTCAGTGCTGCACGCGATGCTTCAGCTGTGCACAGTTGTGAATGGCTCTAAATTGTGTTTGGTCCAAACCTTGGGATAATACGGTAACTACTGTAACAAGCCTACTGAAGGCAACTTTAAAGGCACCAGCAAAATGTTTAATTTCCCACGGGCTTTTAAATTGCTAGTTTTGTTCAATGTTGCTACTTTTTAATCTGGTGGGGACTCTTGGAAGCATACATAAAATACCGTAGTCAGCTGTGCAGCATAACCATATATTGTAGAGCTCTACAACATGAGAACAAGCCGACGATCTAATTGCTTTGTTTGACAAGTGCCAATTTCCTTCAGACAAAGTGCTTAAAGTTGACATGCATCAAAGTTCTCCGATATAAGACAGATGGATCTGAATGTCCTTCAGACCTCTGCTGGTGAATTGAAATTCTCTCTGGATTTTATTTAGTCTAGCCAACCTTGTTAACCAGTGCTTCTACGCATTAGAAGTGGACTTCAGAACCTGACTTAAATTCACAATGGAGCTGCAGATCAATATCTATCAGTGTTTGGTTTTGGACCACTGAATTTGTCATGGGGTGACTGCTTTACTTTGATTTAGTTTTATTTAGTAATTTCATTTTGAGTTGAAAGTGACTGGGGTGCCAGCAATTGGTCCCACGAAGGGCAAAGGCACTGAAGCCTGGAGTCAATATCAGTTCAATCTGTGGAAGATTTTTTTTCTCTAACCTACCGTGATGTATTTGCATAAATGAGTGTATTACCGCTGTGTTTATAAAACCAATAGAATCAATTTATCCAAGTACTGTTTTGAAATTGCCATGCTGCATTTGAATTGCATAACAGGCCTAATATTACACTTCGATACTTCCCAAGTATGTTCACTGGGGAATTATCTGAGGCATGAACTGGCTGCTGGCTGCTGTAGATTTATCTTAATCCTTCCCCAGACGACCTTTGACCTTTTCATGCAAAATCACTGCTTGGTTTAGTTTTAGTGCCCTCCTCTCTGAGCTGGGGCCCTCAAAACATGACCCCCTGCTAATTACATGTCAGTTAAAGCTTTAGAAGCATTTTAAATGTAATTCCTAATCTCCTGGGTTTCAACAGTTCCTTAATGTAACTTCTAACAACTGTTGCCTGGTTGTCACTTCACGCACAAAAAAATCATGAGCAGCGCTATTTTTATATCGTACTGTCTCGTGCAACATCATGAGAAATATGTTTAAAATTACTTTTTGTCCTTCAGGTGTCTCAAATTTCCATCGTGTTGCTTGGACATGACCAACCCATATTTTAACTTGAATAACTTTTGCTTTTTTTTCTGATAATCAGGCCAAATATGCTTTTTAAAAGTAAAAAAATCCATCCATACATGTGCAGATGGACACATGCCGTAAAAGCTTCTTTTTCCCTTTGGAAGGTTGGTATTAAATTAAATTGCGACATGCTTAATTATCTTTTTACTGTGAAATGCCTTGTATAGTTATGTTTAGGCAACAGTACATTTAGTATCGCCCATGTTACACTTAATGATGCGTGGCCCGTAAATCAGATTAACTTCCATTCTGGAGCTACTTTAAAAGCAGCAAGTGTCTTCCTGTCACTCACAGTGAAGTTGAGAAGCAAGTTATCTGCACAGAATGAAGTTTGGTCTTGGAGTAAATGTAAAATGACAGGATCAGTAATATTGACTTGCATGTTTGGGTATTGCAGCTTAAATCTTCAACATTAATCAGCAGCGGTTCAAGAAGGCAGCTCACCACCATCTTCTCGAGGGCAATTGGGGATGGGCAATAAATGCTGGCCCTGCCAGCAATGAAAGAAAGAAAAGACTTGGATTTATACAGCGCCTTTCATGACCACAGGACGTCTCAAAGCACTTTACAGCCAATGAAGTATTTTTGGAGTGTAGTCACTGTTGTAATGTAGGGAACGTGGTAGCCAATTTGCGCACAGCAAGCTCCCAGATAATGGCCAGATAATCTTTTTTTTTTTGTTATGTTGATTGAGGGATAAATATTGGCCAGGGCACCAGGGATAACTCCCCTGCTCCTCTTCAAAATAGTGCCATGGGATCTTTTATGTCCACCTGAGAGAGCAGACGGGGCCACGGTTTAATGTTTCATCCAAAAGACGGCACTTCTGACAGTGCAGCACTCCCTCAGCACTGCACTGGAGTGTCAGCCTAGATTTTTGGGCTCAAGTCTTTGGAGTGGGACTTGAACTCTCAACTTTCTGACTCCGTGTGAAAGTGAAGTTACAAGTCGGTGCAATGCTCCCTCTAATTTATTTTGACCTGCGCAGCCCCTTTAACGGGCCATTCAACATTCTGCCCTTGCGCAGTTTTTCTATTTAAAACCCGGCTCAGCAGCTGCGCGGGACCACAAGAGGAACTTAGAAGGAACATTGGGTGGCAGATTCTCTTCCCTGAATATTGGTGAACCAGTTGGGATTTTATGACAATCTGGCGACTTTCATGGTCATTATCTGGTGTTAGCAACAAATTAGTAGATTTATTGAATTCAGTTTCACAACTTGGAATGGTGAGATCTGAATGTGGGACCTCAGGGTTGCTAGTTCAATACTTTAAGCACAGGCTATCGTACCAATGTACCATCTCAAATAATGGCATGAACCTCCTTTAATAAAGTGATGGTTTTAAAAAAAATTTTCAGTTCATTTATTACACGGCTATTTGCCTCAACATTCAGGACAGGACACTGACATGATACATAAAACCAGTTTTAAAAAAAAAAAAAACTTTTGCCAACCATTTGTAATGAATCATACAAGCTGGAGTCCTGTGCAACCGTGGAATGTTTTACTTATAGATGCAGTCCTGGGCGCATTTGTTGTATTCCGCCGCCACCTCGGGTTTGAACCAAAGGGCTATCTCCTTCTGTGCACTGGATACAGAGTCACTGCCGTGGATGATGTTCCTGCCAACCTGAATACAGAAATCACCATGAATAGTGCCAGTAAAGTGTTTGCTATTCCCAGCTGGGCTGGTACAGTTTCATTATCACTTCCTGGGACTTGAGTGTTATTCCTCTGGCTATAACACCATCTTAAACATTCACTCCTTCCACCAACGGTGTACCTTGTCTGCAGTGTGGACCATCCACATAATGCACCGCAGCAACTTGCTAAGGCTTCATCAACAGCACCTCCCAAACCTGTGACCTCTAGGGCAGCAGGCGTGTGGGAATACCACCACCTCCAAGTTACCCTCCAAGTTGCACACCATCCTGACTTGGAAATATATCGCTGTTCCTTCACCACACGGACTGCAGCGGTTGAAGGCGGCGGCTCACCACCGCCTTCTCAAGGGAAATTAGGGATGGGCAAGAGATGCTGGCCTTGCCAGTGACGCCCACATCCCATGAATGAATAAAGAAAACCCCAAGATCTTGTTGGTTTTCTGTTGTACATTGTGCTATCCACGAGCCCACTGCAGGTCCCCCCTCTTTGTTGTTGTCTATACCCATGAGTTCATATTGTCATTGCTTATTTATTTTCTGCAGTTTATTCACTTTGCATTTATTTGCATAAAACTACATCTGCCACTTGTCAACCGAATTTCTGAATATATCCCAATTTAGTCCACTTGTTTTGTGTTATTTGAAACCCCCCACCAGAAATGCTGCATGTTGACAATTAAATTCTGCTGCCAATTTCAGTGGTTGCTCATTATTTTTGAACAGCAGTGTTTGTGTAACAAGTTTGCTCAATTTAGTTTGTCAACAATAATGTGTTTACAGTGTTGTAACGCCTGCTCATTGTGTGGAGAGATTGGCTGCAGCACTAAATTATACTGCTGCATCACACAGCAGGTATTTTAGGATTTGGTGTGAATGCAAGTGATTTTACAAAATATGGGTTTCCTGTTTCATTCTGAAACTGCCTCCACCAGGCACAAGCTGCAGTTATGGTGGTGATGGTTTGGAGTTGGGCAGCTGCTTGCTTCCATTTTTCATGCAATTTTAAAAATTGATATTCTTAATGAGAAATGTACTGACCAAGGAGTAGTCCCATTATATATCACATCTAAAAATTATGACCCTGCACATAACTACATTTACCCCTCTAGTTTACAATCTCTTCCACAGGACCTTCTCTGAAACTTTTCATGTGTTAATTGAAAAAGCTAGGATTTTCTGATTTTGTGCTGTTTTAATGCTAGGAGTAGTCTGATGGGTCTTAAATGGGTCACAACCAGTGTTAAAATAATACAAATTGGAAATCCAAACTGGGGTTTCCCAAGTGATAGACAGAATCTTGCCAAATATTGCTCTGCTTATTGGTAAATTTGGAAATGCTGTTTCCAACAATTTCAGCCCTTTCAATTGCTTTTCACACCACCTCCCATGTGTTTGGTGGTTTCTGATGACTTTTTCCTAGATGTCAGCCATGGCTCAGTGGGTAGCACTCGTGGATTCAAGCCCCTTAATCTTGGCAGGCACTTCAACACGGCACTGAGGGCGTGCTGCACTGTTGGAGGTGCTGTTTTTCATTTAAAGATATTATAACGTTATTCAAAGAAGAACTGGGTAGTTCTCCTGCTGTCCTGGCCAACACTTACTCCTCAACCAACATTATTAAAAAAAAACAGATTACCCGGCCATTTATTTTATCTCTGTTTGCGGGATCTTGCTGTGCGCAGTTGGCTGCCACATTTCCTACATTGCAACAGTGACCAGACTTCAGCAGTACTTAATTGGCTGTAAAGGGCTTTGGGACGTTCTGAGATCTTAAAAGGTGCTGCAGAAAATGCAACTTCCGTCATTTGGTCACTGTGGGTGATGGGGCTTGTGTAGAATTGTTGGTCAATTCTTGTGGCTTGCTGATTAAATAACCATTGTTTTATGTATTTTCCAAATCACCCTGACCAGTTTTTTCCTACCAAATTGTCGCAGCACCAGTGGTAAAACAGTGCACTGTCTCACCCAACAGCCGTTCCAATTTATCTCAAACCGCTTTACATGATTTGCCCTAAAGTATGCGTTTGCTTTTTCAATTTTTTCTATTAAATAATAGGAAAAGCACATGTCTGTTGTTATGTTGTAATCATCATGTGCTTCAGAACTTTGTGTCTGTCTAAGCCACATTTAGTAGGCTTTAGGTTTTGTAAGCTCAGTCAGCGGTGGGATATATTTCTGAGGGGGAGGAGGAGAGAGGAAGTGTTGTAGATGTGAGCAACAACCCCAAAGTCACCCACATAACAGACTCTCTGACAGTGAGTCTTTTGTGAGCACCATTTTGAGATGTTTTGGTGTGATAAGACGCTATATGTATTGTTGAAGGTATTGTAAAAGAATCACATTATACAAAAGTTGACTTTGGTGGTGGGAAATGAACTGATGTGATCTAGTGGACTCTTCAAAAAGAAGTAGTTCGCTCAGTTGTGATTGGATTAAGCAAATACAAGAGCATGATGAGTTTGGTGCCATCTGTCAAGTTAGAAACATAGAAAATAGGTGCAGGAGTAGGCCATTCGGCCCTTCTAGCCTGCACCGCCATTCAATGAGTTCATGGCTGAACATGCAACTTCAGTACCCCATTCCTGCTTTCTCACCATACCCCTTGATCCCCTTAGTAGTAAGGACTACATCTAACTCTTTTTTGGTCTCCTAATCTGAGGAAGGACGTTTGAGGGAGTGCAGCGAAGGTTCACCAGACTGATTCCTGGGATGGCGGGACTGACATATGAGGAGTGACTGGATCAACTGGGCCTTTATACACTGGAGTTTAGAAGGATGACAGGGATCTCATAGAATCTGACGGGACTGGACAGGTTAGATGCGGGAAGAATGTTCCCGATGATGTGGAAGTCCAGAACCTGTATTTGCGTTTCCAATGCCACTACCATGCTGTTTTGAACAGCTATCTTCATCATGGTCATTTCATTGGTCAGGCTGTAAAGTTTTATTTTCTGAATTTGCAGTCCATGGTTCACAAAGTAAGGTATGCCTTGGCATTTGTACAATTCCTTCACGTTGGGTCATTGGAACGTGTGAAATTATTCATTTTTAAAAAAATATATAAATTATTAAAGTATCAGTCCATGGATTATATTTTTCCATGATTCATATACTCTGGTTTACGACAACGCTTACAAAATTGGATTGCGATTCTATAGACAAGTCCTTGCTGGAAATACTCGATTAGAACTCTTCTTCAAACAGTATTGAAGATGTTTATACTGCACTGAGTATTTAACTTTGTTAAAAGGAATTAATTGAATTAGAGGATTTCTCATTCTCTTAGTAAATCGTGCTTTACATTCATTCCATTTTGTAGGTTTTGGACTTGCTGAAAAATTGCTAAATGTAAATATTTGCCCAAAAAAATACAAGTAAAATTTTCAACATTACGTGTAATATGATCACCAAGTGTGCATCTACCCTATATCATAGGCAGTCCCTCAAAATCGAGGAAGATTTGCTTCCACTCTAAAAGTGAGTTCTCAGGTGACTGTACAGTCCAATACAGGAATTACAGTCTCTGTCACAGGTGGGGCAGACAGTGGTTGAAGGAAAGGGTGGGTGGGGAGTCTGGTTTGCCACATGCTCCTTCTGCTGTCTGTGCTTGGTTTCTGCATGCTCTTGGCGACGAGAATCGAGGTGCTCAGCGCCCTCCAAGATGCTCTTTCTCCACTTAGGGCGGCCTTGGTCCAGGGACTCCCAGGTGCTGGTGGGGATGTTGCACTTTATCAAGGAGTCTTTGAGGGTGTCCTTGAAACGTTTCCTCTGTGCACCTGGGGCTTGCTTGCCATGTAGGAGTTTCGGGTAGAGTCTTGTGTCGGGCATGCTGATGTGGCCCGCCCAACGGAGCAGATCGAGTGTGGTCAGTGCTTCGATGCTGGGAATGTTAGCCTGATCGAGAACACTGACAGTGCGTCTATATTCCCAGTGGATTTGCAGGATTTTGCGGAGGTGGTGCTGGTGGTATTCCTCCAGCACTTTGAGGTGTCTACTGTATATCAGTGCACTTTGTAGTGATGATCCAGTTATAGTGTCAATGTAGCCGGGACACAAACTAAAACTGGAAGCGATGAGGAGCGAAGCTCCCTCCTACATGGAGTGTCACTCAGCTCTTGTGTCAAGACATCTTTCCTTCCAAATTCATGCTGTGTTTTTATGCTATGTTGGTACAAAGCAAAACTACTTCACACCAGTGCTACATTGTAGTGTAAGTGAACCCATTGTCACGTATTTTACAATACCTGTCCTGTTTGAATATAAGGCCCAAATTTGGCCAGGAGTTGCCCTGTTTTTTTTTTGGAGCAACTTTATTTTTTTGGAGTATCTTAAAAATCGCAATTCTGCACATTTAATTTGCGCCTGTGTAAGTGAGTGAGTTAGGATTTTTAAAGGTTTTTTTTTCAAAGGCTGGGGTGTTACCAGCCACCTACGCCTGTTTTGGCCATTTAAGTTAGTTTGGACGGCTAATAGTTGCTCCAAACTAACTTAGGCCAGTGTATGTGGCCACTGGCACAGAAAACCCTTGCGGAGAGTTAAGAAATCAGCACAGGTAAGTACATTTAAAGCACCAAACAAAGCCCAAAAATAAGCATTCAATAATAAATTAAAAAAATACAAGGAAGCTGAGAGGACCTGCACCTCGCACCAAGACTTACAAAGCACAAAAAGTTATAAGCAATTAACAAATTCAAAAGTCGAAGGAACCCTGCACCTAAAGCATCAAGCCCAAAGTAATAAGCAATCAATCAATCAATAACATAAAAAAATAAAAGTCCTACCTTTATGTGAAGGGAAGGCAGCAGGCCGCTGATGAGGGAGCTCATTCGGCCAGGGTGCGCTTCAGGCCCCTCCCACACAGCCTGCAGAGCACACTCTCAGATTCTGGGGGCGAGGAACTACTGCGCATGTGCGCACACTCGAGTGCGCATGTGCAGAGGTCCCAGCACTGTTTTCAGCGTCGGGACCTGGCTCCAGTTGCCATGCTCCGCCACCATTGAGGAGAGGCTGGGGAACGGCCCAACTCGGCCTGAAGATTTTTGGCGCCCTTGGAGTTCTACAAAAGCGGCGCACCTCTGGTGAGTGCGTCAGAAATCTGTACTGGCCAAATTTGGGCCCATACAAGGGGAACGACGAGTTGATACAATTGATGAGTACCTTTTAATCACAGAAAACACACAACAGTGCCACTGTTGGCCATCAGCAATTTAAAAAAGAAAATGGCAATAACAATGGATGATATTCAGAGTTAAGCCAATAAAAAAATATTTGGACATTGGTTTGTTTAAATTGGAGTGTGATCCGATTTATCATACGTGCACGGTTCCCTCAATGAAGCACACAAAGTTCTCCCAAATGAAAGGGTGGCAAGTTTTGAGGACAATCCATTTAACTCCAGAAGTGCACTGAAGCAGTTGCTTCATCGTGGACCGTTAAATCATTAGGAATGTTGTACACAGGTCAGTGTGCTTGACCTTAAGAATTTGAAAGCTGTTTCTCATTGTTCGCTTGTTTGTCTTGCTCAATCTCGTTTTTTTTTTCTGTGATATTGAAAATTGATTTTAAGTATAGTGTCTTATTCTGCCAATATTGAAGAAGATTGGGAGGTTGTTAGAGGCAGCCTACTGAAAGTGCCCTGGGCAGTGGATCAATACAGCAGAAATCATTTCATATCTCATAGACACAAAGAGTGGACAGATTTTTTTTCTTGAGTTTTGATATTTAAGAGGTGATGACCTTTCATGAGCTCTTCATTATCCACCAATGGCAGTTTCTCCTCCACCCATTACCGCCATATATGAGCCACGTAGCATCTTTGAAACTTGTACTCAGAGTTGTTCTTAGATATTTTCTTCCAGATTATGCGTGGACAATAAAGGTGAAACTATCAGTGCTCACCGTTGTAATGAAGACAATCAAACGGCAACTTCTAGCGTCCGCACATGCGCAGTTACAAGTGGAAACCTGAAAGTTGCTGTAAGAGATATCCCGCTCCTCCACTGCTTAATCTGCAACTGTCCTCGCCGGTAGACACAGCACTGAAATCCAAAAAATTGTGTGAACTTACTGAAGATGCCAGAAAAAAATTAGGGCTGGTACGTTCAGGTATAAATGAATTTTTAACATCGTGATAATTACTGCCAAACAACCTCTCTGGCCCTGAAAATTTTATTTTACAAGTGTGGAGTCACGTTCCTTCAGGAGTTAATTAACCTTGAAGATTTGCAAAAAATATATTTAAAAAAAAAATGATTTCTGTCAGTTTTGTGTCTCTTAATCCCATCTGTCTTTACCAGTGTTTATTTCGCATTCTGTACATGATATATACTTCCTGCTTTATGCTTCCTGGTTTAGACTCTGTGTGTCTCATGAGGATTTTTCAATCCGATTGGTTGAAGAGCCTCGCTGCTGTTTGTGCTGCTTACAGATGCCATAGGTCCCCTATAGAGGGCACCGTGCTGAATCAGACGCAGGATTATAGCAAGTGTACGCTCAAAAGCCCGAGAGAACTTTATGGGCCGCTGTCAGCGAGGTGAACGGTGAGCGCCGAGCCTTCACTGCTGACCGCAAAATCCGGGCCATTGTGTTGAAAAGGTCTTTGCAGCACTTTATTTTAAGATGGTCTGAATTTAGAAATGGTTTTGCAAAAATGTAACTGAACAACCAGTTGGTTAGAATTGTCATTGATTTGATATACAAGATATTTATTATATTTCACCTGGCTTTAATTATTGCCAATATTTAAATTCATTAATTTGAAACAATAGAACTGTAATCAGTAACAACATTATGCATGCAGTTAATTTAAATACATTTACTAGCTGTTATGTAGGTAGCTGAGGTATATCGCGAGCTAAATATTACAAATCTAGTGTATCTACTGATAAATATCGATGTGTTGCCATTAATATGGTATTGCCATTTGCTTCTAGGTCGGTAACCGCACAGGAATACGGTACATGTCATCATATCGTGCCTCTAGTTGTTGTTGAACTTTTTTTGCAAATTTCATAGCAATCCCTCAGTGTATTGAAGGTGTTTTCCAACATGGCTGAAAATCCGTTGTATACTTTGTTATTGATGCACTTAATTTTGATGTAATGTCAAAAGTTTTTAATAAATAAAAGTTTCCCCTTTCTACAAAAATCCCCACTCCTGCCATTTTTAACCAATATTTGCTTTTGACCCAGTATTCTGGACAACATAATTATCAACGGTAGAGCAATTCTGAAGTTGAACCGGAGACTTGCAGCTGCTTTTATATTGCATTTAGTGCCGTGCCAGTGCTCTGGCTCCCGATGTGTTCGTCTTGCGCAGCCAAAGTAAACTTGCCATATTGGCTAAGGCTGGCGGTCCAGTTTAAAGGAAACGAGTCTCTTCTGGCTGCTAGTCTTAAGTAAATCCAGGAGGTTTACTTGGGTCCTGTTGCTGGCTGCAAAAAATCTGCGTGCCAAGAGCTGATAGCAGAAGCACATCCCTAAATGGCTTTCATAAATCCATTTTTCCCTTAAGAAACTTAATTGGATGCATCCCCTCACTGGACGAATTGAATGTGGTCTGTTTAAAAAAAAAAAGAATTACATTTCTATAGCATCTTTCATGACCTCCGGGCATCCCAAAGTGCTTTACTGCCAATTAAGTACTTTTGCAGGGTAGTCACTGTTGTAATGTTGTGAAGGATTGAGCTTAATGGCATTTTCGCATTGCCTTCCATGGTCTTGCCTACACGAAGCGCCTGGTTAACTATTGAAAATTGCCCATTGATACAGATGAAATGTGTGAATGGGACTGTGTTGCTTGTTGTCAGGTCAGACATCCGAAATGGTTTTGAAGTTAAGTGAGCAGAAGGTTTATCCAGTGAGTCAGTCAGGCCAGGAAAGCCTTGGATTTAATTCCTGACCTGGGCTGAGTTTGCTTACCTCGGTGGGGGCTCGGCAGTTGGTGTTCGCACCCCTAGGTTAGGTAAGGGACAATTTGGACAACAACAATTGTACTCCAGCAAGCAGGTGAAGAGAGAATATTGTCAAGAAAAAAAAAATGCTGATACTTTCTGTTCTCTATCTCTTGAATTACTAGTCACAACAGATTCTTGATTATTTAAGCATTTAATTACCAAAATTTCTCCTTTTTAAGTTTGTCGGTTGTTACACTTGTGTGACGTCTTGTTCTGTTCAAGTACTTTGCCATTCATATGCCTTGACCTAAATTAATTGTTAGCGTTCTCCGTGCTAATCATTCTGTCTGAATCTTGCCAATTGACTGATGGTGTTAAGTTTCAAAACGCTTGAATCCATCATAAACTGTATGCACAAAGCAGCATTAATCAAATAGTTTTTATTTTGCAATAGTTTTACATGGCTGCCTTAACAGCAGGTCCTGGTATCATAATTACATACAAAACATAGAAAATAGGATAGCGAATCACATTATCTCCAACATGTTTTGTTTTTAACTGCAGTGTAGGTTGCATGTTGTCCAACATCAAGTGTTGGCCATGTGGAAATATCTGAGCAGACAGTAGTGTGCTGAGGATTTGAGAACTCGGGTTCACAGCTAACTGGCAAGGCAGACGAGAACACCAGTTACAGTTCTTCCTGACACCGTTTACAGTGGAAGTAATTAGACTTAATCCAAAAAAAAATCATACCGGTAATATCCTATCCTGAGAATTTTGAATAAAACAAGACTTCCAGTGTGTTGAGCAATGCTTTTTTAAAACTTTAACTTGAAATTTCCAATAAATGCTGTTCGCTTCAAACTTAAGGGTCTTTTAAGGTCTTGTGTGCTTGCGTGTCTTATATTGCAGGTCACCGATGAGGTCCTATATCTGTTGACACGAGTAGGAGAAGGCTAAAATAATAGTGTCATAATAAGGTGGTAAAGGCCCCCAAATCTGCAGCAGAAAAATGGAGTATCCATACTGTTGATGAAAATGTGCTTTGTGTTCAGTTTTTAAGTTCTTTGGCACAGGAGGTCACTTTAGACTTTGAAGTATTTTATTGCATCTCAGCACAATTAAGCTATGTATGGCTTTTAATGGATTCATTTCTTACGAACTGCTGTCGCAGTACATCTGTATGAGACAGGATCAGGTCATTCAGTGATTCGTGACTTTCGAAATTCTTGAATGTTGTTCTTACCGGTTTTATATTTTTCTGTGCATTTTTTCTGTTTTCATTAAATGGGTGTTATTAGAGCAGCTGATAGCCCCGAGATGTTTTTCATCAAATTAAATGGGGCCTGCTTCATGTAGCTTGGTAAAAGTAAAATAAAGGATTTACCAACTCGTTCACAAAAAGGAGTGACAAGCAATCTTATTTTAACTGACATTAAACGTCAACAGAAATCTTTGCAGCAGATTTAAAATCGGCAGCAAAATCAAATCGGTCAACACTGGCTACAAGCAAATATACCACAAACGTCATACAATCTTTGTAGTAGTACTTGTGCATGAGGAGGAGAGATGTAAAAATCTATCACTTTTCTATTTGTTTTCGACATGGACGTAGAGAATTGCTATCGTAGCACTCGGGGGTTTGAGGGTGGACAGAATGGGGGAGGGAATAGAGGAAAGGAAAACGTGGGGGCACTGCCTCCCCTTGAGCCTCCTCACTCTTTAGCGTTCTGTTCTCGGCGGCAGATTCCTGTTGCTTCCCACGACAGGACAGTTGGTAATCTCTTAATTGATGAATAACTCAAATCTTCCTCTACATCTGTACAGTTTGGATGGAGGAAGTTTTTCCCCTGCTTCATTGAAAGGAGGAAATATCCTGCTTGGTTCAGTTTTTCAGCATGGACTGGTTGGACCGAATGGCCTGTTTCTGTGCTGTATATCGTCAAGGACACGCTCATCATAGCCTCCTTGAAAAAATGTAACATCCTCACCGACTCTTGAGAATCCCTGGACCAAGACTGCTCAAAGTGGAGGAGAAGCATCCGAGAAGGCAGCGACCACCTCGAGTCTCTTCGCCAGGAGCACGCGGAAGCCAAGTACAAGCAGCGGAAGGAGCGTATGACAAATCAAGCACCATTTCAATCACTGTCTGCCCTACCTGTGACGGAGGCTGTAGAACCCACATTGGTCTCATCAGTCACCTGAGAACTCATTTTAATGTGGAAGCAAGTCATCCTCGACTCTAGGGGACTGCCTAAGAAGAAGAAGTAATCCTATGTAGTTTACTTGAGTTCACTTTATGTTTTTAAGTTTTTGCACCTTTGTTTTTTAAACCAGCATACCATCTCATGTGCACTACCAAGGTCAGTGCTCATTTTGGCATTTCTGGATCAATTATTTGTGTATGAATCCTTCACAGCACCTGATTTGCAATATAATTTCTTATATTCTACATCGCCGCACAATGTTTTAGTAGACGAAGCTTGCTCCAGCCTTAGTGCAGGACTGGATGTTGCAGGCACATTGAAAGACGATCATCCAGATCAAAACTATGAAAATAAAAATCATCTATCTGATGTATGAAAGAAAAACTGTTTCACAGAGTTATGCAACAGTATTCCTAAACATGAAGTTTGCCGTTAGCATTCTTGTCGCTCCTCCTTTCATTTCAGTTTACAAGCAGCTGCAACTGCTTTCCTATTGACTTCAGGAGTTTATAAGTAGCTACAATTACCTGGATTGCCTATTTAGACCACTTAGCACAGCGGCCCTGAAGGGATAGACCGGGTTCAATATAGCTCATCTTAGCAGCTGAGCATCACAACTGTGCTTCACATTCCAGACTGTCTGTGACACCACAGGAGATTTGCTCCTGTAAAGCAAGGAAGAATGAAAAGAAATTTGCGCCAAAGAAGATTTACGAGAATGATACCAGAATGTCTGCGCACATTCGGAGACTGAACTCCAGGATATAGTCAATGTATTCAACGAGGCATGGGCCTTACACTTAACATCCGTAAGACAAAGGTCTTCCACCAACCTGTCCTCACCGCACAGCACTGCCTCCCCCAGTCATTAAGATTCACGGCGCGGCTCTCAACAACGTGGGCAACTTCCCATACCTCGGAGCCTCTTGTCAACAAAGGCAGACATTGGTGCGGAGATTCAACATCACCTCCAGTGTGCCAGTGCAACCTTCGGCCGCCTGAGGAAAAGTGTTCGAAGGCCAAGCCCTCAAACCTACCACCAAGCTCATGGTCTACAGGGCTGTAGTAATACCCGCCCACCCGTATGGGTCAGAGACATGGACGACTTACAGAAGACACATCAAGTCGCTGGAGATATATCACCAACGATGTCTCCGCAAGATCCTGCAAATCCCCTGGGAGGACAGACTCACCAAACATCAGTGTCCTCGCCCAGGCTAACATCCCCAGCATTGAAGCACTGATCACACTAGATCAGCTTCGTTGGGCAGGCCATTTAGTTCGCATGCCAGACACGAGACTCCCTAAACAACTGCTATATGCAGAGCTCCTTCATGGCAAACAAACCAAAGGTGAGCAGCGGAAACGGTATAAGGACACCCTCAAAGCCTCCCTGGTGAAGTGCGGCATCACCACTGACGCCTGGGAGACCCTGGGCGAAGACCGCTCTAGGTGGAAAAAGTGCATCCGGGAGGGCGTTGAGCTCTTTGAATCTCAACGCTGCGAGCGTGAGATCATCAGGCACAGGCAGCAGAAGGAGCATGTGGTTAAATCAGTGCCTTCCCCCGACGACTATCTGTCCCACCTGTGACAGGGTCTGTGGCTCTCGTGTTGGACTGTTCAGCCACCAAAGAACTCACTTTAGAAGTGGAAGCAAGTCTTCCTCGATTTCGAGGGACTGCCTATGATGATGATGACCAGAACGGAGAGGTTATACCCTTCAGGAAAGATTGAATAGGTTGGGGCTCTTTTTGCCAGAAAGGAGAAGATTTGAGAGGTGACCTGATTGAGGCCTTCAAGATTATGAAAGGGTTTGATAGGGTAGACGTAGAGAAGATGTTTCCACTTGAAGGAGAGACCAGAACTAGGAGTCATAAATATAAGGCGGTCACTAAATAAATCCAATAGGGAATTCAAGAGAGCCTTCTTTACCCAGAGAGTGATGAGAATGTGGAACTCGCTGCCACAGGGAGTGGTTGAGGAGCATAGTATCGATGCATTTAAGGGGAAGCTAGATAAACACACGAGGGAGAAAGGAATAGATATGGTGATGGGGTGAGATGAAGAGGGGTGGGGGGAGGCTCGTGTGGAGCATAAGCACTGGCATGAATAGCAAATGAATTAAATGACCAGTTCATCATTTTTGGTGTTTATGGGCTAGAATTTCCTAACTACCCGCCAGCGCCCGATTGCTGCCCAAATAACTGCTAAGGTTCCCAAGATTATCGCCGGCGAAAACGTCCTCCAAAAAAGAAAAAAACTGCCCAGTGAAAAAAATAGGTGTTGCACCCTGATTCGCAGCGCAAAAGTGGAATTTAGTGTCGATTGGGCAGTTCTTAAAAAAAAAAAGAGCAATAATTTAAAAATTCACTACATATTTACTCCGAGGCTGCGGTGGAGAAAAACACTAAAAATATTTTTTCAAAAAACAAAACATAAAAAATCATAACATTCTCAGAACCCTTTTAACTTAAATCACCACAACAGAATTTTAAAACAATGAGGAAAAAAAAAAACAATTACTTCCCTTTTTCTTGCAGAGCTAATCACCAACCATCCAGCTCCTCTGGTTCTCGTGGGCGATTTTTATACTTACCTACGAGTCACCGCTGAGCCAAATATCGCGCCATGGCGATCTGTGGATGGTGCATGCTGGCGGTCTGCTCCCCAGCGGTACCTCGAAACCGCTGGCGTAACTCAGCTGGGCAATTTCTCACCGGCCCAGTTATCGCCCAAACGGCCAATACCGCCTAGAAACCGGGCAGTGAGCCACTGCAATTTCTAGCCCATTGAGTTGGGCAGGACACTGGGAC
>NW_027252607.1:0-23125 GCF_044704955.1 Pristiophorus japonicus | reverse complement strand
CTCGTTCTCTCTCTCGGTCGCCCTCTCGTTCTCTCTCTCGGTCGCCCTCTCGTCCTCTCTCTCGGTCGCCCTCTCGTTCTCTCTCTCGGTCGCCCTCTCGTCCTCTCTCTCGGTCGCCCTCTCGATCTCTCACTCGGTCGCCCTCTCTCTCTCTCTCTCTGTCGCCCTCTCGTCCTCTCTCTCTCGTTCTCTATCTCTCTCTCTCTCTCGGTCGCCCTCTCTCTCGGTCGCCCTCTCGTTCTCTCTCTCGGTCGCCCTCTCGTCCTCTCTCTCTCGTTCTCTCTCTCTCTCTCTCTCTCGGTCGCCCTCTCTCTCGGTCGCCCTCTCGTTCTCTCTCTCGGTCGCCCTCTCGTCCTCTCTCTCTCGTTCTCTCTCTCTCTCTCTCTCTCTCGGTCGCCCTCTCTCTCGGTCGCCCTCTCGTTCTCTCTCTCGGTCGCCCTCTCGTTCTCTCTCTCGGTCGCCCTCTCTCTCGGTCGCCCTCTCGTTCTCTCTCTCGGTCGCCCTCTCGTTCTCTCTCTCGGTCGCCCTCTCGTCCTCTCTCTCGGTCGCCCTCTCGCTCTCTCTCTCGGTCGCCCTCTCGTCCTCTCTCTCGGTCGCCCTCTCGTTCTCTCTCTCGGTCGCCCTCTTGTCCTCTCTCTCGGTCGCCCTCTCGTCCTCTCTCTCGGTCGCCCTCTCGTTCTCTCTCTTGGTCGCCCTCTCGTCCTCTCTCTCGGTCGCCCTCTCGTTCTCTCTCTCTCTCGTTCTCTCGGTCGCCCTCTCGTCCTCTCTCTCGGTCGCCCTCTCGTTCTCTCTCTCGGTCGTCCTCTCTCTCGGTCACCCTCTCTCTCGGTCGCCCTCTCGTTCTCTCTCTCGGTCGCCCTCTCGTTCTCTCTCTCGGTCGCCCTCTCGTCCTCTCTCTCGGTCGCCCTCTCGTTCTCTCTCTCGGTCGCCCTCTCGTCCTCTCTCTCGGTCGCCCTCTCGTCCTCTCTCTCGGTCGCCCTCTCGTTCTCTCTCTCTCTCTCTCTCACTCGTTCTCTCTCTCGGTCGCCCTCTCGTCCTCTCTCTCGGTCGCCCTCTCGTTCTCTCTCTCGGTCGCCCTCTCGTCCTCTCTCTCGGTCGCCCTCTCGTTCTCTCTCTCTCTCTCTCGTTCTCTCGGTCGCCCTCTCGTCCTCTCTCTCGGTCGCCCTCTCGTTCTCTCTCTCGGTCGTCCTCTCTCTCGGTCACCCTCTCTCTCGGTCGCCCTCTCGTTCTCTCTCTCGGTCGCCCTCTCGTTCTCTCTCTCGGTCGCCCTCTCGTCCTCTCCTCGGTCGCCCTCTCGTTCTCTCTCTCTCTCTCTCTCACTCGTTCTCTCTCTCGGTCGCCCTCTCGTCCTCTCTCTCGGTCGCCCTCTCGTCCTCTCTCTCGGTCGCCCTCTCGTCCTCTATCTCGGTCGCCCTCTCGTTCTCTCTCTCGGTCGCCCTCTCGTTCTCTCTCTCGGTCGCCCTCTCGTCCTCTCTCTCGGTCGCCCTCTCATCCTCTATCTCGGTCGCCCTCTCGTTCTCTCTCTCGGTCGCCCTCTCGTTCTCTCTCTCGGTCGCCATCTCGTTCTCTCTCTCGGTCGCCCTCTCGTTCTCTCTCTCGGTCGCCCTCTCGTCCTCTCTCTCGGTCGCCCTCTCGTCCTCTCTCTCGGTCGCCCTCTCGTTCTCTCTCTCGGTCGCCCTCTCGTTCTCTCTCTCGGTCGTCCTCTCTCTCGGTCACCCTCTCTCTCGGTCGCCCTCTCGTTGTCTCTCTCGGTCGCCCTCTCGTTCTCTCTCTCGGTCGCCCTCTCGTTCTCTCTCTCGGTCGCCATCTCGTTCTCTCTCTCGGTCGCCCACTCGTTCTCTCTCTCGGTCGCCCTCTCGTCCTCTCTCTCGGTCGCCCTCTCGTTCTCTCTCTCGGTCGCCCTCTCGTTCTCTCTCTCGGTCGCCCTCTCGTTCTCTCTCTCGGTCGCCCTCTCGTTCTCTCTCTCGGTCGCCCTCTCGTTCTCTCTCTCGGTCGCCCTCTCGTTCTCTCTCTCGGTCGCCCTCTCGTTCTCTCTCTCGGTCGCCCTCTCGTCCTCTCTCTCGGTCGCCCTCTCGTCCTCTCTCTCTCTCTCTCTCGTTCTCTCTCTCGGTCGCCCTCTCGTTCTCACTCTCTCTCTCTCTCTCTCTCTCTCTCTCGTTCTCTCTCTCGGTCGCCCTCTCGTTCTCTCTCTCTCTCTCTCTCTCGTTCTCTCTCTCGGTCGCCCTCTCGTTCCCTCTCTCTCTCTCTCTCTCTCTCTCTCGTTCTCTCTTTCGGTCGCCCTCTCGTTCTCTCTCTCTCTCTCGTTCTCTCTCTCGGTCGCCCTCTCGTTCCCTCTCTCTCTCGCTCTCTCGTTCTCTCTCTCTGTCGCCCTCTCGTTCTCTCTCTCGGTCGCCCTCTCGTTCTCTCTCTCGGTCGCCCTCTCGTCCTCTCTCTCTCTCTCTCTCTCGTTCTCTCTCTGGGTCGCCCTCTCGTTCTCTCTCTCTCTCCCTCTCGTTCTCTCTCTCGGTCGCCCTCTCGTTCTCTCTCTCACTCTCTCGTTCTCTCTCTCTCTCTCTCTCGTTCTCTCTCTCGGTCGCCCTCTCGTTCTCTCTCTCGGTCGCCCTCTCGTCCTCTCTCGGTCGCCCTCTCGTTATCTCTCTCGTTCGCCCTCTCGTCCTCTCTCTCGGTCGCCCTCTCGTTCTCTCTCTCTCTCTCTCGTTCTCTCTCTCTCTCTCTCTCGTTCTCTCTCTCGGTCGCCCTCTCGTTATCTCTCTCGTTCGCCCTCTCGTCCTCTCTCTCGGTCGCCCTCTCGTCCTCTCTCTCTCTCTCGTTCTCTCTCTCGGTCGCCCTCTCGTTCTCTCTCTCGGTCGCCCTCTCGTCCTCTCTCTCGGTCGCCCTCTCGTCCTCTCTCTCTCTCTCGTTCTCTCTCTCGGTCGCCCTCTCGTTCCCTCTCTCTCTCGCTCTCTCGTTCTCTCTCTCTGTCGCCCTCTCGTTCTCTCTCTCGGTCGCCCTCTCGTCCTCTCTCTCGGTCGCCCTCTCGTCCTCTCTCTCTCTCTCTCTCTCTCTCGTTCTCTCTCTCGGTCACCCTCTCGTTCTCTCTCTCGGTCGCCCTCTCGTCCTCTCTCTCGGTCGCCCTCTCATCCTCTCTCTCTCTCTCTCTCGTTCTCTCTCTCGGTCGACCTCTCGTCCTCTCTCTCGGTCGCCCTCTCATCCTCTCTCTCTCTCTCGTTTTCTCTCTCGGTCGCCCTCTCGTTCTCTCTCTCGGTCGCCCTCCCTCTCGGTCGCCCTCTCGTCCTCTCTCTCTCTCTCGTTCTCTCTCTCGGTCGCCCTCTCGTTCTCTCTCTCGGTCGCCCTCTCGTTCTCTCTCTCGGTCGCCCTCTCGTCCTCTCTCTCTCGTCTTCTCTCTCGGTCGCCCTCTCGTCCTCTCTCTCTCGTTCTCTCTCTCGGTCGCCCTCTCGATCTCTCTCTCGGTCGCCCTCTCGTTCTCTCTCTCGGTCGCCCTCTCGTCCTCTCTCTCTCGTCCTCTCTCTCGGTCACCCTCTCGTCCTCTCTCTCTCTCTCGTTCTCTCTCTCGGTCGCCCTCTCGTTCTCTCTCTCGGTCGCCCTCCTCGTTCTCACTCTCGGTCGCCTCTCGTTCTCTCGGTCGCCATCTCGTCCTCTCTCTCTCTCTCGCCCTCTCTCTCGGTCGCCCTCTCGTTCTCTCTCTCGTCGCCTCTCGTTCTCTCTCTCGGTCGCCCTCTCGTTCTCTCTCTCGGTCGCCCTCTCGTTCTCTCTCTCGGTCGCCCTCTCGTTCTCTCTCTCGGTCGCCCTCTCGTTCTCTCTCTCGGTCGCCCTCTCGTTCTCTCTCTCGGTCGCCCTCTCGTCCTCTCTCTCGGTCGCCCTCTCGTCCTCTCTCTCTCTCGGTCGCCCTCTCGTTCTCTCTCTCGGTCGCCCTCTCGTCTCTCTCTCTCTCTCGTTCTCTCTCTCGGTCGCCCTCTCGTCCTCTCTCTCGGTCGCCCTCTAGTCCTCTCTCTCGGTCGCCCTCTCGTTCTCTCTCTCGGTCGCCCTCTCGTTCTCTCTCTCGGTCGCCCTCTCGTTCTCTCTCTCGGTCGCCCTCTCGTTCTCTCTCTCGGTCGCCCTCTCGTCCTCTCTCTCGGTCGCCCTCTCGTCCTCTCTCTCGGTCGCCCTCTCGTTCTCTCACTCGGTCGCCCTCTCGTCCTCTCACTCGGTCGCCCTCTCGTTCTCTCTCTCGGTCGCCCTCTCGTCCTCTCTCTCGGTCGCCCTCTCGTTCTCTCACTCGGTCGCCCTCTCGTCCTCTCTCGGTCGCCCTCTCGTTCTCTCTCTCGGTCGCCCTCTCGTCCTCTCTCTCTCGTCCTCTCTCTCGGTCACCCTCTCGTCCTCTCTCTCTCTCTCGTTCTCTCTCTCGGTCGCCCTCTCGTTCTCTCTCTCGGTCGCCCTCTCGTCCTCTCTCGGTCGCCCTCTCGTTCTCTCACTCGGTCGCCCTCTCGTTCTCTCTCTCGGTCGCCCTCTCGTTCTCTCTCTCGGTCGCCCTCTCGTTCTCTCTCTCGGTCGCCCTCTCGTTCTCTCTCTCGGTCGCCCTCTCGTTCTCTCTCTCTCGGTCGCCCCCTCGTTCTCTCTCTCGGTCGCCCTTTCGTTCTCTCTCTCGATCGCCCTCTCGTTCTCTCTCTCGGTCACCCTCTCGTTCTCTCTCTCGGTCGCCCTCTCGTTCTCTCTGTCTCTCTCTCTCGTTCTCTCTCTCTCTCGCCCTCTCTCTCTCTCTCTCGGTCGCCCTCTCGTCCTCTCTCTCGGTCGCCCTCTCGTTCTCTCTCTCGGTCGCCCTCTCGTCCTCTCTCTCGGTCGCCCTCTCTCTCGGTCGCCCTCTCGTTCTCTCTCTCGGTCGCCCTCTAGTCCTCTCTCTCGGTCGCCCTCTCGTCCTCTCTCTCTCGTTCTCTCTCTCGGTCGCCCCTCGTTCTCTCTCTCGGTCGCCCTCTCGTCCTCTCTCTCGGTCGCCCTCTCGTTCTCTCTCTCGGTCGCCCTCTCGTCCTCTCTCTCGGTCGCCCCCTCGTTCTCTCTCTCGGTCGCCCTCTCGTCCTCTCTCTCGGTCGCCCTTTCGTTCTCTCTCTCTCTCTCGTTCTCTCTCTCGGTCGCCCTCTCGTCCTCTCTCTCGGTCGCCCTCTCGTTCTCTCTCTCTCTCTCTCTCTCTCTCTCTCTCTCTCTCTCTCGTCTTCTCTCTCGGTCGCCCTCTCGTTCTCTCTCTCTCTCTCGTTCTCTCTCTCGGTCGCCCTCTCGTCCTCTCTCTCGGTCGCCCTCTTGTTCTCTCTCTCGGTCGCCCTCTCGTTCTCTCTCTCGGTCGTCCTCTCGTTCTCTCTCTCGGTCACCCTCTCGTCCTCTCTCTCTCGCCCTCTCTCTCTCTCTCTCGGTCGCCCTCTCTCTCGGTCGCCCTCTCGTTCTCTCTCTCGGTCGCCCTCTCGTTCTCTCACTCGGTCGCCCTCTCGTCCTCTCTCTCGGTTGCCCTCTCGTTCTCTCTCTCGGTCGCCCTCTCGTCCTCTCTCTCGGTCGCCCTCTCGTCCTCTCTCTCGGTCGCCCTCTCGTTCTCTCTCTCTCTCTCTCGTTCTCTCTCTCGGTCGCCCTCTCGTTCTCTCTCTCGGTCGCCCTCTCGTCCTCTCTCTCGGTCGCCCTCTCGTTCTCTCTCTCGGTCGCCCTCTCGTCCTCTCTCTCGGTCGCCCTCTCGATCTCTCACTCGGTCGCCCTCTCTCTCTCTCTCTCTGTCGCCCTCTCGTCCTCTCTCTCTCGTTCTCTATCTCTCTCTCTCTCTCGGTCGCCCTCTCTCTCGGTCGCCCTCTCGTTCTCTCTCTCGGTCGCCCTCTCGTCCTCTCTCTCTCGTTCTCTCTCTCTCTCTCTCTCTCGGTCGGCCTCTCTCTCGGTCGCCCTCTCGTTCTCTCTCTCGGTCGCCCTCTCGTCCTCTCTCTCTCGTTCTCTCTCTCTCTCTCTCTCTCTCGGTCGCCCTCTCTCTCGGTCGCCCTCTCGTTCTCTCTCTCGGTCGCCCTCTCGTTCTCTCTCTCGGTCGCCCTCTCTCTCGGTCGCCCTCTCGTTCTCTCTCTCGGTCGCCCTCTCGTTCTCTCTCTCGGTCGCCCTCTCGTCCTCTCTCTCGGTCGCCCTCTCGCTCTCTCTCTCGGTCGCCCTCTCGTCCTCTCTCTCGGTCGCCCTCTCGTTCTCTCTCTCGGTCGCCCTCTTGTCCTCTCTCTCGGTCGCCCTCTCGTCCTCTCTCTCGGTCGCCCTCTCGTTCTCTCTCTTGGTCGCCCTCTCGTCCTCTCTCTCGGTCGCCCTCTCGTTCTCTCTCTCTCTCGTTCTCTCGGTCGCCCTCTCGTCCTCTCTCTCGGTCGCCCTCTCGTTCTCTCTCTCGGTCGTCCTCTCTCTCGGTCACCCTCTCTCTCGGTCGCCCTCTCGTTCTCTCTCTCGGTCGCCCTCTCGTTCTCTCTCTCGGTCGCCCTCTCGTCCTCTCTCTCGGTCGCCCTCTCGTTCTCTCTCTCGGTCGCCCTCTCGTCCTCTCTCTCGGTCGCCCTCTCGTCCTCTCTCTCGGTCGCCCTCTCGTTCTCTCTCTCTCTCTCTCTCACTCGTTCTCTCTCTCGCTCGCCCTCTCGTCCTCTCTCTCGGTCGCCCTCTCGTTCTCTCTCTCGGTCGCCCTCTCGTCCTCTCTCTCGGTCGCCCTCTCGTTCTCTCTCTCTCTCTCTCGTTCTCTCGGTCGCCCTCTCGTCCTCTCTCTCGGTCGCCCTCTCGTTCTCTCTCTCGGTCGTCCTCTCTCTCGGTCACCCTCTCTCTCGGTCGCCCTCTCGTTCTCTCTCTCGGTCGCCCTCTCGTTCTCTCTCTCGGTCGCCCTCTCGTCCTCTCTCTCGGTCGCCCTCTCGTTCTCTCACTCTCTCTCTCTCACTCGTTCTCTCTCTCGGTCGCCCTCTCGTCCTCTCTCTCGGTCGCCCTCTCGTCCTCTCTCTCGGTCGCCCTCTCGTTCTCTCTCTCGGTCGCCCTCTCGTTCTCTCTCTCGGTCGCCCTCTCGTCCTCTCTCTCGGTCGCCCTCTCGTCCTCTATCTCGGTCGCCCTCTCGTTCTCTCTCTCGGTCGCCCTCTCGTTCTCTCTCTCGGTCGCCATCTCGTTCTCTCTCTCGGTCGCCCTCTCGTTCTCTCTCTCGGTCGCCCTCTCGTCCTCTCTCTCGGTCGCCCTCTCGTCCTCTCTCTCGGTCGCCCTCTCGTTCTCTCTCTCGGTCGCCCTCTCGTTCTCTCTCTCGGTCACCCTCTCGTTCTCTCGCTCGGTCGCCCTCTCGTTCTCTCTCTCGGTCGCCCTCTCGTTCTCTCCCTCGGTCGCCCTCTCGTCCTCTCTCTCGGTCGCCCTCTCGTCCTCTCTCTCTCTCTCTCTCGTTCTCTCTCTCGGTCGCCCTCTCGTTCTCACTCTCTCTCTCTCTCTCTCTCTCTCTCTCTCGTTCTCTCTCTCGGTCGCCCTCTCGTTCTCTCTCTCTCTCTCTCTCTCTCTCGTTCTCTCTCTCGGTCGCCCTCTCGTTCCCTCTCTCTCTCTCTCTCTCTCTCTCGTTCTCTCTCTCGGTCGCCCTCTCGTTCTCTCTCTCTCTCTCGTTCTCTCTCTCGGTCGCCCTCTCGTTCCCTCTCTCTCTCGCTCGCTCGTTCTCTCTCTCGGTCGCCCTCTCGTTCTCTCTCTCGGTCGCCCTCTCGTCCTCTCTCTCTCTCTCTCTCTCTCGATCTCTCTCTGTGTCGCCCTCTCGTTCTCTCTCTCCCTCTCGTTCTCTCTCTCGGTCGCCCTCTCGTTCTCTCTCTCACTCTCTCGTTCTCTCTCTCTCTCTCTCTCGTTCTCTCTCTCGGTCGCCCTCTCGTTCTCTCTCTCGGTCGCCCTCTCGTCCTCTCTCGGTCGCCCTCTCGTTATCTCTCTCGTTCGCCCTCTCGTCCTCTCTCTCGGTCGCCCTCGCGTTCTCTCTCTCTCTCTCTCGTTCTCTCTCTCTCTCTCTCTCGTTCTCTCTCTCGGTCGCCCTCTCGTTATCTCTCTCATTCGCCCTCTCGTTCTCTCTCTCGGTCGCCCTCTCATCCTCTCTCTCTCTCTCTCTCGTTCTCTCTCTCGGTCGCCCTCTCATCCTCTCTCTCTCTCTCGTTTTCTCTCTCGGTCGACCTCTCGTCCTCTCTCTCGGTCGCCCTCTCGTCCTCTCTCTCTCTCTCGTTCTCTCTCTCGGTCGCCCTCTCGTTCTCTCTCTCGGTCGCCCTCTCGTCCTCTCTCTCGGTCGCCCTCTCATCCTCTCTCTCTCTCTCTCTCGTTCTCTCTCTCGGTCGACCTCTCGTCCTCTCTCTCGGTCGCCCTCTCATCCTCTCTCTCTCTCTCGTTTTCTCTCTCGGTCGCCCTCTCGTTCTCTCTCTTGGTCGCCCTCTCTCCGGTCGCCCTCTCGTCCTCTCTCTCTCTCTCGTTCTCTCTCTCGGTCGCCCTCTCGTTCTCTCTCTCGGTCGCCCTCTCGTTCTCTCTCTCGGTCGCCCTCTCGTCCTCTCTCTCTCTCTCGTCTTCTCTCTCGGTCGCCCTCTCGTCCTCTCTCTCTCTCTCGTTCTCTCTCTCGGTCGCCCTCTCGTTCTCTCTCTCGGTCGCCCTCTCGTTCTCTCTCTCGGTCGCCCTCTCGTCCTCTCTCTCTCGTCCTCTCTCTCGGTCACCCTCTCGTCCTCTCTCTCTCTCTCTCGTTCTCTCCCTCGGTCGCCCTCTCGTTCTCTCTCTCGGTCGCCCTCTCGTTCTCTCTCTCGGTCGCCCTCTCGTTCTCTCTCTCGGTCGCCCTCTCGTTCTCTCTCTCGGTCGCCCTCTCGTCCTCTCTCTCAGTCGCCCTCTCGTTCTCTCTCTCGGTCGCGCTCTCGTCCTCTCTCTCGGTCGCCCTCTCGTCCTCTCTCTCTCGGTCGCCCTCTCGTTCTCTCTCTCGGTCGCCCTCTCGTCCTCTCTCTCTCTCGTTCTCTCTCTCGGTCGCCCTCTCGTCCTCTCTCTCGGTCGCCCTCTAGTCCTCTCTCTCGGTCGCCCTCTCGTTCTCTCTCTCGGTCGCCCTCTCGTTCTCTCTCTCCGTCGCCCTCTCGTTCTCTCTCTCGGTCGCCCTCTCGTCCTCTCTCTCGGTCGCCCTCTCGTCCTCTCTCTCGGTCGCCCTCTCGTTCTCTCACTCGGTCGCCCTCTCGTCCTCTCTCTCGGTCGCCCTCTCGTTCTCTCTCTCGGTCGCCCTCTCGTCCTCTCTCTCGGTCGCCCTCTCGTTCTCTCTCTCGGTCGCCCTCTCGTCCTCTCTCTCTCTCGTTCTCTCTCTCGGTCGCCCTCTCGTCCTCTCTCTCTCTCTCGTTCTCTCTCTCGGTCGCCCACTCGTTCTCTCTCTCGGTCGCCCTCTCGTTCTCTATCTCGGTCGCCCTCTCGTCCTCTCTCTCGGTCGCCCTCTCGTCCTCTCTCTCGGTCGCCCTCTCGTTCTCTCACTCGGTCGCCCTCTCGTCCTCTCTCTCGGTCGCCCTCTCGTTCTCTCTCTCGGTCGCCCTCTCGTTCTCTCTCTCGGTCGCCCTCTCGTTCTCTCTCTCGGTCGCCCTCTCGTTCTCTCTCTCGGTCGCCCTCTCGTTCTCTCTCTCGGTCGCCCTCTCGTTCTCTCTCTCGGTCGCCCTCTCGTTCTCTCTCTCTCGGTCGCCCCCTCGTTCTCTCTCTCGGTCGCCCTCTCGTTCTCTCTCTCGGTCGCCCTCTCGTTCTCTCTCTCTCGGTCGCCCCCTCGTTCTCTCTCTCGGTCGCCCTCTCGTTCTCTCTCTTGGTCGTCCTCTCTCTCGGTCGCCCTCTCGTTCTCTCTCTCTCGGTCGCCCCCTCGTTCTCTCTCTCGGTCGCCCTCTCGTTCTCTCTCTCGGTCGCCCTCTCGTTCTCTCTCTCTCAGTCGCCCCCTCGTTCTCTCTCTCGGTCGCCCTCTCGTTCTCTCTCTCGGTCGCCCTCTCGTCCTCTCTCTCGGTCGCCCTCTCGTTCTCTCTCTCTCGGTCGCCCTCTCGTCCTCTCTCTCGGTCGCCCTCTCGTTCTCTCTCTCTCGGTCGCCCTCTAGTCCTCTCTCTCGGTCGCCCTCTCGTCCTCTCTCTCGGTCGCCCTCTCGTTCTCTCTCTCTCGGTCGCCCTCTAGTCCTCTCTCTCGGTCGCCCTCTAGTCCTCTCTCTCGGTCGCCCTCTCGTTCTCTCTCTCTCTCTCGTTCTCTCTCTCGGTCGCCCCTCGTTCTCTCTCTCGGTCGCCCTCTCGTCCTCTCTCTCGGTCGCCCTCTCGTTCTCTCTCTCGGTCGCCCTCTCGTCCTCTCTCTCGGTCGCCCCTCGTTCTCTCTCTCGGTCGCCCTCTCGTCCTCTCCCTCGGTCGCCCTTTCGTTCTCTCTCTCTCTCTCGTTTCTCTCTCTCGGTCGCCCTCTCGTCCTCTCTCTCGGTCGCCCTCTCGTTCTCTCTCTCTCTCTCTCTTCTCTCTCTCTCTCTCTCGTCCTCTCTCTCGGTCGCCCTCTCGTTCTCTCTCTCTCTCTCGTTCTCTCTCTCGGTCGCCCTCTCGTCCTCTCTCTCGGTCGCCCTCTTGTTCTCTCTCTCGGTCGCCCTCTCGTTCTCTCTCTCGGTCGTCCTCTCGTTCTCTCTCTCGGTCACCCTTCCTCTCTCTCGGTCGCCCTCTCGTCCTCTCTCTCGGTCGCCCTCTCGTTCTCTCTCTCGGTCGCCCTCTCGTTCTCTCTCTCGGTAGCCCTCTCGTTCTCTCTCTCGCTCGCCCTCTCTCTCTCTCTCGGTCGCCCTCTCGTCCTCTCTCTCGGTCGCCCTCTCGTTCTCTCTCTTGGTCGCCCTCTCGTCCTCTCTCTCGGTCGCCCTCTCGTTCTCTCTCTCTCTCGTTCTCTCGGTCGCCCTCTCGTCCTCTCTCTCGGTCGCCCTCTCGTTCTCTCTCTCGGTCGTCCTCTCTCTCGGTCACCCTCTCTCTCGGTCGCCCTCTCGTTCTCTCTCTCGGTCGCCCTCTCGTTCTCTCTCTCGGTCGCCCTCTCGTCCTCTCTCTCGGTCGCCCTCTCGTTCTCTCTCTCGGTCGCCCTCTCGTCCTCTCTCTCGGTCGCCCTCTCGTCCTCTCTCTCGGTCGCCCTCTCGTTCTCTCTCTCTCTCTCTCTCACTCGTTCTCTCTCTCGGTCGCCCTCTCGTCCTCTCTCTCGGTCGCCCTCTCGTTCTCTCTCTCGGTCGCCCTCTCGTCCTCTCTCTCGGTCGCCCTCTCGTTCTCTCTCTCTCTCTCTCGTTCTCTCGGTCGCCCTCTCGTCCTCTCTCTCGGTCGCCCTCTCGTTCTCTCTCTCGGTCGTCCTCTCTCTCGGTCACCCTCTCTCTCGGTCGCCCTCTCGTTCTCTCTCTCGGTCGCCTCTCGTTCTCTCTCTCGGTCGCCCTCTCGTCCTCTCTCTCGGTCGCCCTCTCGTTCTCTCACTCTCTCTCTCTCACTCGTTCTCTCTCTCGGTCGCCCTCTCGTCCTCTCTCTCGGTCGCCCTCTCGTCCTCTCTCTCGGTCGCCCTCTCGTTCTCTCTCTCGGTCGCCCTCTCGTTCTCTCTCTCGGTCGCCCTCTCGTCCTCTCTCTCGGTCGCCCTCTCGTCCTCTATCTCGGTCGCCCTCTCGTTCTCTCTCTCGGTCGCCCTCTCGTTCTCTCTCTCGGTCGCCATCTCGTTCTCTCTCTCGGTCGCCCTCTCGTTCTCTCTCTCGGTCGCCCTCTCGTCCTCTCTCTCGGTCGCCCTCTCGTCCTCTCTCTCGGTCGCCCTCTCGTTCTCTCTCTCGGTCGCCCTCTCGTTCTCTCTCTCGGTCGCCCTCTCGTTCTCTCTCTCGGTCACCCTCTCGTTCTCTCTCTCGGTCGCCCTCTCGTTCTCTCTCTCGGTCGTCCTCTCTCTCGGTCACCCTCTCTCTCGGTCGCCCTCTCGTTCTCTCTCTCGGTCGCCCTCTCGTTCTCTCTCTCGGTCGCCCTCTCGTCCTCTCTCTCGGTCGCCCTCTCGTTCTCTCACTCTCTCCCTCTCACTCGTTCTCTCTCTCGGTCGCCCTCTCGTCCTCTCTCTCGGTCGCCCTCTCGTCCTCTCTCTCGGTCGCCCTCTCGTTCTCTCTCTCGGTCGCCCTCTCGTTCTCTCTCTCGGTCGCCCTCTCGTCCTCTCTCTCGGTCGCCCTCTCGTCCTCTATCTCGGTCGCCCTCTCGTTCTCTCTCTCGGTCGCCCTCTCGTTCTCTCTCTCGGTCGCCATCTCGTTCTCTCTCTCGGTCGCCCTCTCGTTCTCTCTCTCGGTCGCCCTCTCGTCCTCTCTCTCGGTCGCCCTCTCGTCCTCTCTCTCGGTCGCCCTCTCGTTCTCTCTCTCGGTCGCCCTCTCGTTCTCTCTCTCGGTCGCCCTCTCGTCCTCTCTCTCTCTCTCGTTCTCTCTCTCGGTCGCCCTCTCGTCCTCTCTCTCGGTCGCCCTCTAGTCCTCTCTCTCGGTCGCCCTCTCGTTCTCTCTCTCGGTCGCCCTCTCGTTCTCTCTCTCCGTCGCCCTCTCGTTCTCTCTCTCGGTCGCCCTCTCGTCCTCTCTCTCGGTCGCCCTCTCGTCCTCTCTCTCGGTCGCCCTCTCGTTCTCTCACTCGGTCGCCCTCTCGTCCTCTCTCTCGGTCGCCCTCTCGTTCTCTCTCTCGGTCGCCCTCTCGTCCTCTCTCTCGGTCGCCCTCTCGTTCTCTCTCTCGGTCGCCCTCTCGTCCTCTCTCTCTCTCTCGTTCTCTCTCTCGGTCGCCCTCTCGTCCTCTCTCTCTCTCTCGTTCTCTCTCTCGGTCGCCCACTCGTTCTCTCTCTCGGTCGCCCTCTCGTTCTCTATCTCGGTCGCCCTCTCGTCCTCTCTCTCGGTCGCCCTCTCGTCCTCTCTCTCGGTCGCCCTCTCGTTCTCTCACTCGGTCGCCCTCTCGTCCTCTCTCTCGGTCGCCCTCTAGTCCTCTCTCTCGGTCGCCCTCTCGTCCTCTCTCTCGGTCGCCCTCTCGTTCTCTCTCTCTCGGTCGCCCTCTAGTCCTCTCTCTCGGTCGCCCTCTAGTCCTCTCTCTCGGTCGCCCTCTCGTTCTCTCTCTCTCTCTCGTTCTCTCTCTCGGTCGCCCCTCGTTCTCTCTCTCGGTCGCCCTCTCGTCCTCTCTCTCGGTCGCCCTCTCGTTCTCTCTCTCGGTCGCCCTCTCGTCCTCTCTCTCGGTCGCCCCCTCGTTCTCTCTCTCGGTCGCCCTCTCGTCCTCTCCTCGGTCGCCCTTTCGTTCTCTCTCTCTCTCTCGTTCTCTCTCTCGGTCGCCCTCTCGTCCTCTCTCTCGGTCGCCCTCTCGTTCTCTCTCTCTCTCTCTCTCTCTCTCTCTCTCTCGTCCTCTCTCTCGGTCGCCCTCTCGTTCTCTCTCTCTCTCTCGTTCTCTCTCTCGGTCGCCCTCTCGTCCTCTCTCTCGGTCGCCCTCTTGTTCTCTCTCTCGGTCGCCCTCTCGTTCTCTCTCTCGGTCGTCCTCTCGTTCTCTCTCTCGGTCACCCTCTCGTCCTCTCTCTCGGTCGCCCTCTCGTCCTCTCTCTCGGTCGCCCTCTCGTTCTCTCTCTCTCTCTCGTTCTCTCTCTCGGTAGCCCTCTCGTTCTCTCTCTCGCTCGCCCTCTCTCTCTCTCTCTCGGTCGCCCTCTCTCTCGGTCGCCCTCTCGTTCTCTCTCTCGGTCGCCCTCTCGTTCTCTCACTCGGTCGCCCTCTCGTCCTCTCTCTCGGTCGCCCTCTCGTTCTCTCTCTCGGTCGCCCTCTCGTCCTCTCTCTCGGTCGCCCTCTCGTCCTCTCTCTCGGTCGCCCTCTCGTTCTCTCTCTCTCTCTCTCGTTCTCTCTCTCGGTCGCCCTCTCGTTCTCTCTCTCGGTCGCCCTCTCGTCCTCTCTCTCGGTCGCCCTCTCGTTCTCTCTCTCGGTCGCCCTCTCGTCCTCTCTCTCGGTCGCCCTCTCGATCTCTCACTCGGTCGCCCTCTCTCTCTCTCTCTCTGTCGCCCTCTCGTCCTCTCTCTCTCATTCTCTATCTCTCTCTCTCTCTCGGTCGCCCTCTCTCTCAGTCGCCCTCTCGTTCTCTCTCTCGGTCGCCCTCTCGTCCTCTCTCTCTCGTTCTCTCTCTCTCTCTCTCTCTCGGTCGCCCTCTCTCTCGGTCGCCCTCTCGTTCTCTCTCTCGGTCGCCCTCTCGTCCTCTCTCTCTCGTTCTCTCTCTCTCTCTCTCTCTCGGTCGCCCTCTCTCTCGGTCGCCCTCTAGTCCTCTCTCTCGGTCGCCCTCTCGTTCTCTCTCTCTCTCTCGTTCTCTCTCTCGGTCGCCCCTCGTTCTCTCTCTCGGTCGCCCTCTCGTCCTCTCTCTCGGTCGCCCTCTCGTTCTCTCTCTCGGTCGCCCTCTCGTCCTCTCTCTCGGTCGCCCCCTCGTTCTCTCTCTCGGTCGCCCTCTCGTCCTCTCCCTCGGTCGCCCTTTCGTTCTCTCTCTCTCTCTCGTTCTCTCTCTCGGTCGCCCTCTCGTCCTCTCTCTCGGTCGCCCTCTCGTTCTCTCTCTCTCTCTCTCTCTCTCTCTCTCTCTCTCTCGTCCTCTCTCTCGGTCGCCCTCTCGTTCTCTCTCTCTCTCTCGTTCTCTCTCTCGGTCGCCCTCTCGTCCTCTCTCTCGGTCGCCCTCTTGTTCTCTCTCTCGGTCGCCCTCTCGTTCTCTCTCTCGGTCGTCCTCTCGTTCTCTCTCTCGGTCACCCTCTCGTCCTCTCTCTCGGTCGCCCTCTCGTCCTCTCTCTCGGTCGCCCTCTCGTTCTCTCTCTCTCTCTCGTTCTCTCTCTCGGTAGCCCTCTCGTTCTCTCTCTCGCTCGCCCTCTCTCTCTCTCTCTCGGTCGCCCTCTCGTCCTCTCTCTCGGTCGCCCTCTCGTTCTCTCTCTTGGTCGCCCTCTCGTCCTCTCTCTCGGTCGCCCTCTCGTTCTCTCTCTCTCTCGTTCTCTCGGTCGCCCTCTCGTCCTCTCTCTCGGTCGCCCTCTCGTTCTCTCTCTCGGTCGTCCTCTCTCTCGGTCACCCTCTCTCTCGGTCGCCCTCTCGTTCTCTCTCTCGGTCGCCCTCTCGTTCTCTCTCTCGGTCGCCCTCTCGTCCTCTCTCTCGGTCGCCCTCTCGTTCTCTCTCTCGGTCGCCCTCTCGTCCTCTCTCTCGGTCGCCCTCTCGTCCTCTCTCTCGGTCGCCCTCTCGTTCTCTCTCTCTCTCTCTCTCACTCGTTCTCTCTCTCGGTCGCCCTCTCGTCCTCTCTCTCGGTCGCCCTCTCGTTCTCTCTCTCGGTCGCCCTCTCGTCCTCTCTCTCGGTCGCCCTCTCGTTCTCTCTCTCTCTCTCTCGTTCTCTCGGTCGCCCTCTCGTCCTCTCTCTCGGTCGCCCTCTCGTTCTCTCTCTCGGTCGTCCTCTCTCTCGGTCACCCTCTCTCTCGGTCGCCCTCTCGTTCTCTCTCTCGGTCGCCCTCTCGTTCTCTCTCTCGGTCGCCCTCTCGTCCTCTCTCTCGGTCGCCCTCTCGTTCTCTCACTCTCTCTCTCTCACTCGTTCTCTCTCTCGGTCGCCCTCTCGTCCTCTCTCTCGGTCGCCCTCTCGTCCTCTCTCTCGGTCGCCCTCTCGTTCTCTCTCTCGGTCGCCCTCTCGTTCTCTCTCTCGGTCGCCCTCTCGTCCTCTCTCTCGGTCGCCCTCTCGTCCTCTATCTCGGTCGCCCTCTCGTTCTCTCTCTCGGTCGCCCTCTCGTTCTCTCTCTCGGTCGCCATCTCGTTCTCTCTCTCGGTCGCCCTCTCGTTCTCTCTCTCGGTCGCCCTCTCGTCCTCTCTCTCGGTCGCCCTCTCGTCCTCTCTCTCGGTCGCCCTCTCGTTCTCTCTCTCGGTCGCCCTCTCGTTCTCTCTCTCGGTCGCCCTCTCGTTCTCTCTCTCGGTCACCCTCTCGTTCTCTCGCTCGGTCGCCCTCTCGTTCTCTCTCTCGGTCGCCCTCTCGTTCTCTCCCTCGGTCGCCCTCTCGTCCTCTCTCTCGGTCGCCCTCTCGTCCTCTCTCTCTCTCTCTCTCGTTCTCTCTCTCGGTCGCCCTCTCGTTCTCACTCTCTCTCTCTCTCTCTCTCTCTCTCTCTCGTTCTCTCTCTCGGTCGCCCTCTCGTTCTCTCTCTCTCTCTCTCTCTCTCTCGTTCTCTCTCTCGGTCGCCCTCTCGTTCTCTCTCTCTCTCTCGTTCTCTCTCTCGGTCGCCCTCTCGTTCCCTCTCTCTCTCGCTCTCTCGTTCTCTCTCTCGGTCGCCCTCTCGTTCTCTCTCTCGGTCGCCCTCTCGTCCTCTCTCTCTCTCTCTCTCTCTCGATCTCTCTCTGTGTCGCCCTCTCGTTCTCTCTCTCCCTCTCGTTCTCTCTCTCGGTCGCCCTCTCGTTCTCTCTCTCACTCTCTCGTTCTCTCTCTCTCTCTCTCTCGTTCTCTCTCTCGGTCGCCCTCTCGTTCTCTCTCTCGGTCGCCCTCTCGTCCTCTCTCGGTCGCCCTCTCGTTATCTCTCTCGTTCGCCCTCTCGTCCTCTCTCTCGGTCGCCCTCGCGTTCTCTCTCTCTCTCTCTCGTTCTCTCTCTCTCTCTCGTTCTCTCTCTCGGTCGCCCTCTCGTTATCTCTCTCATTCGCCCTCTCGTTCTCTCTCTCGGTCGCCCTCTCATCCTCTCTCTCTCTCTCTCTCGTTCTCTCTCTCGGTCGCCCTCTCATCCTCTCTCTCTCTCTCGTTTTCTCTCTCGGTCGACCTCTCGTCCTCTCTCTCGGTCGCCCTCTCGTCCTCTCTCTCTCTCTCGTTCTCTCTCTCGGTCGCCCTCTCGTTCTCTCTCTCGGTCGCCCTCTCGTCCTCTCTCTCGGTCGCCCTCTCATCCTCTCTCTCTCTCTCTCTCGTTCTCTCTCTCGGTCGACCTCTCGTCCTCTCTCTCGGTCGCCCTCTCATCCTCTCTCTCTCTCTCGTTTTCTCTCTCGGTCGCCCTCTCGTTCTCTCTCTTGGTCGCCCTCTCTCTCGGTCGCCCTCTCGTCCTCTCTCTCTCTCTCGTTCTCTCTCTCGGTCGCCCTCTCATTCTCTCTCTCGGTCGCCCTCTCGTTCTCTCTCTCGGTCGCCCTCTCGTCCTCTCTCTCTCTCTCGTCTTCTCTCTCGGTCGCACTCTCGTCCTCTCTCTCTCGTTCTCTCTCTCGGTCGCCCTCTCGTTCTCTCTCTCGGTCGCCCTCTCGTTCTCTCTCTCGGTCGCCCTCTCGTCCTCTCTCTCTCGTCCTCTCTCTCGGTCACCCTCTCGTCCTCTCTCTCTCTCTCTCGTTCTCTCTCTCGGTCGCCCTCTCGTTCTCTCTCTCGGTCGCCCTCTCGTTCTCTCTCTCGGTCGCCCTCTCGTTCTCTCTCTCGGTCGCCCTCTCGTTCTCTCACTCGGTCGCCCTCTCGTCCTCTCTCTCAGTCGCCCTCTCGTTCTCTCTCTCGGTCGCGCTCTCGTCCTCTCTCTCGGTCGCCCTCTCGTCCTCTCTCTCTCTCGGTCGCCCTCTCGTTCTCTCTCTCGGTCGCCCTCTCGTCCTCTCTCTCGGTCGCCCTCTCGTCCTCTCTCTCTCTCGGTCGCCCTCTCGTTCTCTCTCTCGGTCGCCCTCTCGTCCTCTCTCTCTCTCTCGTTCTCTCTCTCGGTCGCCCTCTCGTCCTCTCTCTCGGTCGCCCTCTAGTTCTCTCTCTCGGTCGCCCTGTCGTTCTCTCTCTCGGTCGCCCTCTCGTTCTCTCTCCGTCGCCCTCTCGTTCTCTCTCTCGGTCGCCCTCTCGTCCTCTCTCTCGGTCGCCCTCTCGTCCTCTCTCTCGGTCGCCCTCTCATCCTCTCTCTCTCTCTCTCTCGTTCTCTCTCTCGGTCGACCTCTCGTCCTCTCTCTCGGTCGCCCTCTCATCCTCTCTCTCTCTCTCGTTTTCTCTCTCGGTCGCCCTCTCGTTCTCTCTCTTGGTCGCCCTCTCTCTCGGTCGCCCTCTCGTCCTCTCTCTCTCTCTCGTTCTCTCTCTCGGTCGCCCTCTCGTTCTCTCTCTCGGTCGCCCTCTCGTTCTCTCTCTCGGTCGCCCTCTCGTCCTCTCTCTCTCTCTCGTCTTCTCTCTCGGTCGCCCTCTCGTCCTCTCTCTCTCTCTCGTTCTCTCTCTCGGTCGCCCTCTCGTTCTCTCTCTCGGTCGCCCTCTCGTTCTCTCTCTCGGTCGCCCTCTCGTCCTCTCTCTCTCGTCCTCTCTCTCGGTCACCCTCTCGTCCTCTCTCTCTCTCTCTCGTTCTCTCTCTCGGTCGCCCTCTCGTTCTCTCTCTCGGTCGCCCTCTCGTTCTCTCTCTCGGTCGCCCTCTCGTTCTCTCTCTCGGTCGCCCTCTCGTTCTCTCTCTCGGTCGCCCTCTCGTCCTCTCTCTCAGTCGCCCTCTCGTTCTCTCTCTCGGTCGCGCTCTCGTCCTCTCTCTCGGTCGCCCTCTCGTCCTCTCTCTCTCTCGGTCGCCCTCTCGTTCTCTCTCTCGGTCGCCCTCTCGTCCTCTCTCTCTCTCTCGTTCTCTCTCTCGGTCGCCCTCTCGTTCTCTCTCTCGGTCGCCCTCTCGTTCTCTCTCTCGGTCGCCCTCTCGTTCTCTCTCTCTCGGTCGCCCCCTCGTTCTCTCTCTCGGTCGCCCTCTCGTTCTCTCTCTCGGTCGCCCTCTCGTTCTCTCTCTCTCGGTCGCCCCCTCGTTCTCTCTCTCGGTCGCCCTCTCGTTCTCTCTCTTGGTCGTCCTCTCTCTCGGTCGCCCACTCGTTCTCTCTCTCTCGGTCGCCCCCTCGTTCTCTCTCTCGGTCGCCCTCTCGTTCTCTCTCTCCGTCGCCCTCTCGTTCTCTCTCTCTCAGTCGCCCCCTCGTTCTCTCTCTCGGTCGCCCTCTCGTTCTCTCTCTCGGTCGCCCTCTCGTCCTCTCTCTCGGTCGCCCTCTCGTTCTCTCTCTCTCGGTCGCCCTCTCGTCCTCTCTCTCGGTCGCCCTCTCGTTCTCTCTCTCTCGGTCGCCCTCTAGTCCTCTCTCTCGGTCGCCCTCTCGTCCTCTCTCTCGGTCGCCCTCTCGTTCTCTCTCTCTCGGTCGCCCTCTAGTCCTCTCTCTCGGTCGCCCTCTAGTCCTCTCTCTCGGTCGCCCTCTCGTTCTCTCTCTCTCTCTCGTTCTCTCTCTCGGTCGCCCCTCGTTCTCTCTCTCGGTCGCCCTCTCGTCCTCTCTCTCGGTCGCCCTCTCGTTCTCTCTCTCGGTCGCCCTCTCGTCCTCTCTCTCGGTCGCCCCCTCGTTCTCTCTCTCGGTCGCCCTCTCGTCCTCTCCCTCGGTCGCCCTTTCGTTCTCTCTCTCTCTCTCGTTCTCTCTCTCGGTCGCCCTCTCGTCCTCTCTCTCGGTCGCCCTCTCGTTCTCTCTCTCTCTCTCTCTCTCTCTCTCTCTCTCGTCCTCTCTCTCGGTCGCCCTCTCGTTCTCTCTCTCTCTCTCGTTCTCTCTCTCGGTCGCCCTCTCGTCCTCTCTCTCGGTCGCCCTCTTGTTCTCTCTCTCGGTCGCCCTCTCGTTCTCTCTCTCGGTCGTCCTCTCGTTCTCTCTCTCGGTCACCCTCTCGTCCTCTCTCTCGGTCGCCCTCTCGTCCTCTCTCTCGGTCGCCCTCTCGTTCTCTCTCTCTCTCTCGTTCTCTCTCTCGGTAGCCCTCTCGTTCTCTCTCTCGCTCGCCCTCTCTCTCTCTCTCTCGGTCGCCCTCTCTCTCGGTCGCCCTCTCGTTCTCTCTCTCGGTCGCCCTCTCGTTCTCTCACTCGGTCGCCCTCTCGTCCTCTCTCTCGGTCGCCCTCTCGTTCTCTCTCTCGGTCGCCCTCTCGTCCTCTCTCTCGGTCGCCCTCTCGTCCTCTCTCTCGGTCGCCCTCTCGTTCTCTCTCTCTCTCTCTCGTTCTCTCTCTCGGTCGCCCTCTCGTTCTCTCTCTCGGTCGCCCTCTCGTCCTCTCTCTCGGTCGCCCTCTCGTTCTCTCTCTCGGTCGCCCTCTCGTCCTCTCTCTCGGTCGCCCTCTCGATCTCTCACTCGGTCGCCCTCTCTCTCTCTCTCTCTGTCGCCCTCTCGTCCTCTCTCTCTCATTCTCTATCTCTCTCTCTCTCTCGGTCGCCCTCTCTCTCAGTCGCCCTCTCGTTCTCTCTCTCGGTCGCCCTCTCGTCCTCTCTCTCTCGTTCTCTCTCTCTCTCTCTCTCTCGGTCGCCCTCTCTCTCGGTCGCCCTCTCGTTCTCTCTCTCGGTCGCCCTCTCGTCCTCTCTCTCTCGTTCTCTCTCTCTCTCTCTCTCTCGGTCGCCCTCTCTCTCGGTCGCCCTCTCGTTCTCTCTCTCGGTCGCCCTCTCGTTCTCTCTCTCGGTCGCCCTCTCTCTCGGTCGCCCTCTCGTTCTCTCTCTCGGTCGCCCTCTCGTTCTCTCTCTCGGTCGCCCTCTCGTCCTCTCTCTCGGTCGCCCTCTCGCTCTCTCTCTCGGTCGCCCTCTCGTCCTCTCTCTCGGTCGCCCTCTCGTTCTCTCTCTCGGTCGCCCTCTCGTTCTCACTCTCTCTCTCATTCTCTCTCTCTCTCTCTCTCGTTCTCTCTCTCGGTCGCCCTCTCGTTCTCTCTCTCTCTCTCTCTCTCGTTCTCTCTCTCGGTCGCCCTCTCGTTCCCTCTCTCTCTCTCTCTCTCTCTCTCTCGTTCTCTCTCTCGGTCGCCCTCTCGTTCTCTCTCTCTCTCTCGTTCTCTCTCTCGGTCGCCCTCTCGTTCCCTCTCTCTCTCGCTCTCTCGTTCTCTCTCTCTGTCGCCCTCTCGTTCTCTCTCTCGGTCGCCCTCTCGTTCTCTCTCTCGGTCGCCCTCTCGTCCTCTCTCTCTCTCTCTCTCTCTCGTTCTCTCTCTGGGTCGCCCTCTCGTTCTCTCTCTCTCTCCCTCTCGTTCTCTCTCTCGGTCGCCCTCTCGTTCTCTCTCTCACTCTCTCGTTCTCTCTCTCTCTCTCTCGTTCTCTCTCTCGGTCGCCCTCTCGTTCTCTCTCTCGGTCGCCCTCTCGTCCTCTCTCGGTCGCCCTCTCGTTATCTCTCTCGTTCGCCCTCTCGTCCTCTCTCTCGGTCGCCCTCTCGTTCTCTCTCTCTCTCTCTCGTTCTCTCTCTCTCTCTCTCTCGTTCTCTCTCTCGGTCGCCCTCTCGTTATCTCTCTCGTTCGCCCTCTCGTCCTCTCTCGCGGTCGCCCTCTCGTCCTCTCTCTCTCTCTCGTTCTCTCTCTCGGTCGCCCTCTCGTTCTCTCTCTCGGTCGCCCTCTCGTCCTCTCTCTCGGTCGCCCTCTCGTCCTCTCTCTCTCTCTCGTTCTCTCTCTCGGTCGCCCTCTCGTTCCCTCTCTCTCTCGCTCTCTCGTTCTCTCTCTCTGTCGCCCTCTCGTTCTCTCTCTCGGTCGCCCTCTCGTTCTCTCTCTCGGTCGCCCTCTCGTCCTCTCTCTCTCTCTCTCTCTCTCTCGTTCTCTCTCTCGGTCACCCTCTTGTTCTCTCTCTCGGTCGCCCTCTCGTCCTCTCTCTCGGTCGCCCTCTCATCCTCTCTCTCTCTCTCTCTCTCTCGTTCTCTCTCTCGGTCGACCTCTCGTCCTCTCTCTCGGTCGCCCTCTCATCCTCTCTCTCTCTCTCGTTTTCTCTCTCGGTCGCCCTCTCGTTCTCTCTCTCGGTCGCCCTCCCTCTCGGTCGCCCTCTCGTCCTCTCTCTCTCTCTCGTTCTCTCTCTCGGTCGCCCTCTCGTTCTCTCTCTCGGTCGCCCTCTCGTTCTCTCTCTCGGTCGCCCTCTCGTCCTCTCTCTCTCGTCTTCTCTCTCGGTCGCCCTCTCGTCCTCTCTCTCTCTCTCGTTCTCTCTCTCGGTCGCCCTCTCGATCTCTCTCTCGGTCGCCCTCTCGTTCTCTCTCTCGGTCGCCCTCTCGTCCTCTCTCTCTCGTCCTCTCTCTCGGTCACCCTCTCGTCCTCTCTCTCTCTCTCGTTCTCTCTCTCGGTCGCCCTCTCGTTCTCTCTCTCGGTCGCCCTCTCGTTCTCTCTCTCGGTCGCCCTCTCGTTCTCTCTCTCGGTCGCCCTCTCGTCCTCTCTCTCTCTCTCGCCCTCTCTCTCGGTCGCCCTCTCGTCCTCTCTCTCGGTCGCCCTCTAGTCCTCTCTCTCGGTCGCCCTCTCGTTCTCTCTCTCGGTCGCCCTCTCGTTCTCTCTCTCGGTCGCCCTCTCGTTCTCTCTCTCGGTCGCCCTCTCGTTCTCTCTCTCGGTCGCCCTCTCGTTCTCTCTCTCGGTCGCCCTCTCGTCCTCTCTCTCGGTCGCCCTCTCGTCCTCTCTCTCGGTCGCCCTCTCGTCCTCTCTCTCGGTCGCCCTCTCGTCCTCTCTCTCGGTCGCCCTCTCGTCCTCTCTCTCGGTCGCCCTCTCGTTCTCTCTCTCGGTCGCCCTCTCGTCCTCTCTCTCGGTCGCCCTCTCGTTCTCTCTCTCGGTCGCCCTCTCGTCCTCTCTCTCGGTCGCCCTCTCGTTCTCTCACTCGGTCGCCCTCTCGTCCTCTCTCGGTCGCCCTCTCGTTCTCTCTCTCGGTCGCCCTCTCGTCCTCTCTCTCTCGTCCTCTCTCTCGGTCACCCTCTCGTCCTCTCTCTCTCTCTCGTTCTCTCTCTCGGTCGCCCTCTCGTTCTCTCTCTCGGTCGCCCTCTCGTCCTCTCTCGGTCGCCCTCTCGTTCTCTCACTCGGTCGCCCTCTCGTTCTCTCTCTCGGTCGCCCTCTCGTTCTCTCTCTCGGTCGCCCTCTCGTTCTCTCTCTCGGTCGCCCTCTCGTTCTCTCTCTCGGTCGCCCTCTCGTTCTCTCTCTCGGTCGCCCTCTCGTTCTCTCTCTCTCGGTCGCCCCCTCGTTCTCTCTCTCGGTCGCCCTTTCGTTCTCTCTCTCGATCGCCCTCTCGTTCTCTCTCTCGGTCACCCTCTCGTTCTCTCTCTCGGTCGCCCTCTCGTTCTCTCTGTCTCTCTCTCTCGTTCTCTCTCTCTCTCGCCCTCTCTCTCTCTCTCTCGGTCGCCCTCTCTCTCGTCCTCTCTCTCGGTCGCCCTCTCGTTCTCTCTCTCGGTCGCCCTCTCGTCCTCTCTCTCGGTCGCCCTCTCTCTCGGTCGCCCTCTCGTTCTCTCTCTCGGTCGCCCTCTAGTCCTCTCTCTCGGTCGCCCTCTCGTCCTCTCTCTCTCGTTCTCTCTCTCGGTCGCCCCTCGTTCTCTCTCTCGGTCGCCCTCTC
>NW_027252606.1:5000-23137 GCF_044704955.1 Pristiophorus japonicus | reverse complement strand
CCCCCACCCCCTCTCTCTGTCTCCCCCCACCCCCTCTCTCTGTCTCCCCCCACCCCCTCTCTCTGTCTCCCCCCCCCCCTCTCTCTGTCTCCCCCCACCCCCTCTCTCTGTCTCCCCCCACCCCCTCTCTCTGTCTCCCCCCACCCCCTCTCTCTGTCTCCCCCCACCCCCTCTCTCTGTCTCCCCCCCCCCCTCTCTCTGTCTCCCCCCCCCCCCCCCACTCTAACCCGTTGACCATCTCCCGTTGCAGGTACGCGGGTCACGGAGCCGGGGTGCGGTTTCTGGAGGGGCAGGAGATTCAGAAGCTGAGTTGCCGTGCAGCCTCGCTGCTGGTTGGGTGCAGCAGTGCCACTCTGGTGCTGCGCGGGAACCTGGAGGGAGCTGGGATCGTGCTCAAGTACATGATGGCCGGATGGTGAGTGACCCCGGGACACTGGCTCAGGCTCTGGTATTCCAGCTCCTTGTGTTTCAGACCCAACACCCTGTGTCGGGGGAGAGGGGGCTTGTGGAGACTCGGACTGTGTCGGGATAGAGGCTGGGTAAGTGAGTGGGTAAAGGGATAGAGGCTGGGTAAGTGAGACTGTGTCGGGATAGAGGCTGGGTAAGTGAGACTGTAAAGGGATAGAGGCTGGGTAAGTGAGTGGGTAAAGGGATAGAGGCTGGGTAAGTGAGTGGGTAAAGGGATAGAGGCTGGGTAAGTGAGACTGTCGGGATAGAGGCTGGGTAAGTGAGTGGGTAAAGGGATAGAGGCTGGGTAAGTGAGTGTGTAAAGGGATAGAGGCTGGGTAAGTGAGTGGGTAAAGGGATAGAGGCTGGGTAAGTGAGACTGTAAAGGGATAGAGGCTGGGTAAGTGAGTGGGTAAAGGGATAGAGGCTGGGTAAGTGAGACTGTCGGGATAGAGGCTGGGTAAGTGAGTGGGTAAAGGGATAGAGGCTGGGTAAGTGAGACTGTGTCGGGATAGAGGCTGGGTAAGTGAGACTGTGTCGGGATAGAGGCTGGGTAAGTGAGTGGGTAAAGGGATAGAGGCTGGGTAAGTGAGGTGATGGCAGGTGGAGTTTAATGTGGGGAACTGGGAGGTTAGTCACTTTGGGAGGAAGAATAGAAAAACACAATTTTTAAAATGTTGACACTATTACATGTGGGTGTTGAGAGATTTCGGTGTGCCTTGTACACGGACCACAGAAAGCGAGCATGCAGCTACAGCAAGCAGTTCGGCACATGGTACGTTGGCCTTTATTGTAGGGGGTTGGAGTGTAAGAGTAAGAGTCTTGCTACAATTGTACAGGGCCCTGGTGAGCCCACACCTGGAGTACTGTGCACAGTCTCAGTCTCCTTACCCAAGGAAGAATGTACGTTCCTTGGAGACGATGCAACGAAGGTTCACAGGACAAGCCCCCCCCCCCATCCCAAGAATCAGTCCGATGAGGAGAGAGAGAGTAGAATGGACCGATATTCTCCAGAGTTTAGAAGGCTGAGAGATGATCTGATTGAAACACGCACAGTTCTGACAGGGTAGATGCAGGAAGGGTGTTTCCCCCCCGGGCTATGTGAGCGGAGAACCAGGGGTCACACAGTCTCAGGATAAGGGGGCGGCCATTTAGGACTGAGATGAGGAGGAATTTCTTCACTCGGAGGGGGGGTGAGTCTCTGGAACTCTCTGCCCCAGAGAGCTCAGTCGTTTGGTATATCCAAGGCTTAGATCGATGGATTTTTGGGGTCTAGGGGAACTCTCTGCCCCAGAGGGCTCAGTCGTTGGGTATATCCAAGGCTGGGATCGATAGATTTTTGGGTCTCGGGGAACACTCTGCCCCAGAGAGCTCAGTCGTTGGGTATATCCAAGGCTTAGATTGATGGATTTTTGGGTCTCGGGGAACACTCTGCCCCAGAGGGCTCAGTCGTTGGGTATATCCAAGGCTGGGATCGATGGATTTTTGGGGTCTAGGGGAACTCTCTGCCCCAGAGGGCTCAGTCGTTGGGTCTATCCAAGGCTGGGATCGATGGATTTTTGGGTCTCGGGGAACTCTCTGCCCCAGAGAGCTCAGTCGTTGGGTATATCCAAGGCTGAGATTTTTGGGTCTCGGGGAACTCTCTGCCCCAGAGGGCTCAGTCGTTGGGTATATCCAAGGCTTAGATCGATAGATTTTTGGGGTCTAGGGGAACTCTCTGCCCCAGAGGGCTCAGTCGTTGGGGATATCCAAGGCTTAGATCGATGGATTTTTGGGGTCTAGGGGAACTCTCTGCCCCAGAGGGCTCAGTCGTTGGGTATATCCAAGGCTGGGATCGATGGATTTTTGGGGTCTAGGGGAACTCTCTGCCCCAGAGGGCTCAGTCGTTGGGGATATCCAAGGCTTAGATCGATGGATTTTTGGGGTCTAGGGGAACTCTCTGCCCCAGAGGGCTCAGACGTTTGGTATATCCAAGGCTGGGATCGATGGATTTTTGGGTTTGAGGGGAAATCGAGGGATCGGGCCGGGAAGTGTTGAGCTCGATGATCAGCTGTGATCTTATTGAATGGCGGAGCGGGCTCGAGGGGCCGAATGGCCGACTCCTGCTCCTGGTTCTTGTGTCCTGACACCGCACACTTCTGACCGACTGCCCTTTCCTCCCTCAGCCCCCTGTTCCTGGGAAACCTGTGGGACGTGACCGACAAGGACATTGACCGCTACATGGACCACCTGCTCCGGGGCTGGCTTGAGGCCGGGTCCGAGGCCTCCATCCTGGATTACATCTCCCGAGCGAGGCAAGCCCCCAAGTTAAAATACCTGATCGGTGCTTCTCCCGTGGTGTATGGGCTGAGCGTGTCTCTGCGGTGATCAGCGGGGGGGAAATGGATGCTGGATCGTGGTGGGGTGGTGATCGGGAGTGTGTCTGGCTGCACCGTGAGGTGCTGGGAATCGGTCTCAAACCCTCCGTGTTTTTAAATATATTTCAGGTCTGATATTTGTAAATATTCTCCAATAAAATGTATTTTTCTCAGGGCGAGTGTGTGGTATTTTTTTGTGCCGGTGACCATCCGAGTCTCTGCCACCTCCAGACTTGACCATTCCAACACACTCCTGGCTGGCCTCCCACATTCTACCACAATAAAACGGGGAAGGTGGCTCAACCGTGGCTAACAAGGGAAGTTAGTGATGGTGTTTAAATTCAAGGAAGAGGCATATAAATTGGCCAGAAAAAGCAGCAACCCTGAGGACTGGGAGTAATTTATAATTCAGCAGAGGAGGACAAAGGGTTTAATTAAGAGGGGGAAAATAGAGTACGAGAGGAAGCTTGCAGGGAACATAAAAACTGACTGCAATAGCTTCTATCGATACGTGAAGAGAAAAAGATTAGTGAAGACAAACGTAGGTCCCTTGCAGTCAGAATCCAGTGAATTTATAATGGGGAACAAAGAAATGGCAGACCAGTTGAACAAATACTTTGGTTCTGTCTTCACTAATACTGCCGGAAATACGAGGGGACAGAGGGTCTAGCGAGAAGGAGGAACTGAGGGAAATCCTTATTAGTCAGGAAATGGTGTTGGGGAAATTGAAGGCTGATAAATCCCCAGGGCCTGATGGTCTGCATCCCAGAGTACTTAAGGAAGTGGCCCTAGAAATAGTGGATGCATTGGTGGTCATTTTCCAACAGTCTATTGACTCTGGATCAGTTCCTATGGACTGGAGGGTAGCTAATGTAACACCACTTTTTAAAAAGGGAGGGAGAGAGAAAACGGGTAATTATAGACCGGTTAGCCTGACATCAGTAGTGGGGAAAATGTTGGAATCAATCATTAAAGATGAAATAGCAGCACATTTGGAAAGCAGTGACAGGATCGGTCCAAGTCAGCATGGATTTATGAAAGGGAAATCATGCTTGACAAATCTTCTGGAATTTTTTGAGGATGTAATGAGTCGAGTGGACAAGGGAGAACCAGTGGATGTGGTGTATTTGGACTTTCAAAAGGCTTTTGACAAGGTCCCACACAAGAGATTGGTGTGCAAAATTAAAGCACATGGTATTGGGGGTAATGTATTGACGTGGATAGAGAACTGGTTGGCTGACAGGAAGCAGAGAGTCGGGATAAATGGGTCCTTTTCAGAATGGCAGGCAGTGACTAGTGGGGTGCCGCAGGGTTCAGTGCTGGGACCCCAGCTATTTACAATATACAATGATTTAGACGAAGGAATTGAATGTAATATCTCCAAGTTTGCAGATGACACTAAGCTGGGTGGCGGTGTGAGCTGTGAGGAGGATGCTAAGAGGCTGCAGGGTGACTTGGACAGGTTAGGTGAGTGGGCAAATGCATGGCAGATGCAGTATAATGTGAATAAATGTGAGGTTATCCACTTTGGTGGTAAAAGCAGGAAGGCAGAATATTATCTGAATGGTGACAGATTAGGAAAAGGGGAGGTGCAACGAGACCTGGGTGTCATGGTACATCAGTCATTGAAGGTTGGCATGCAGGTACAGCAGGCGGTGAAGAAGGCAAATGGTATGTTGGCCTTCATAGCGAGAGGATTTGAGTACAGGGGCAGGGAGGTGTTACTGCAGTTGTACAGGGCCTTGGTGAGGGCTCACCTGGAATATTGTGTTCAGTTTTGGTCTCCTAATCTGAGGAAGGACATTCTTGCTATTGAGGGAGTGCAGCGAAGGTTCACCAGACTGATTCCCGGGATGGCAGGACTGACATATGAAGAAAGACTGGATCAACTGGGCTTATATTCACTGGAATTTAGAAGGATGAGAGGGGATCTCATAGAAACATATAAAATTCTGACGGGACTGGACAGGTTAGATGCAGGAAGAATGTTCCCGATGTTGGGGAAGTCCAGAACCAGGGGTCACAGTCTAAGGATAAGGGGTAAGCCATTTAGGACCGAGATGAGGAGAAACTTCTTCAACCAGAGAGTGGTGAACCTGTGGAATTCTCTACCACAGAAAGTTGTTGGGGCCAGTTCACTAAATATATTCAAAAGGGAGTTAGATGTGGCTCTTACGGCTAAAGGGATCAAGGGGTATGGAGAGAAAGCAGGAATGGGGTACTGAGGGAATGATCAGCCATGATCTTATTGAATGGTGGTGCAGGCTGGAAGGGCCGAATGGCCCACTCCTGCACCTATTTTCTATGTTCTTCTCTGTTTCTACCCTATGTAAACTAGAGGTGATCCAAAACTCGGCAGCACACCGCCCCCCCCCAACCCGTGTCCTAACTCACACCGAGTCCCACTCACCCATCACCCCCCTGTGCTCACTGACCCCGTGTCCTAACTCACACCGAGTCCCACTCACCCATCACCCCCCTGTGCTCACTGACCCCGTGTCCTAACTCGCACCCAGTCCCACTCACCCATCACCCCCCTGTGCTCACTGACCCCGTGTCCTAACTCACACCCAGTCCCACTCACCCATCACCCCCTGTGCTCACTGACCCCGTGTCCTAACTCACACCCAGTCCCACTCACCCATCACCCCCTGTGCTCACTGACCCCGTGTCCTAACTCACACCGAGTCCCACTCACCCATCACCCCCTGTGCTCACTGACCCCGTGTCCTAACTCACACCCAGTCCCACTCACCCATCACCCCCTGTGCTCACTGACCCCGTGTCCTAACTCGCACCCAGTCCCACTCACCCATCACCCCCCTGTGCTCACTGACCCCGTGTCCTAACTCACACCCAGTCCCACTCACCCATCACCCCCTGTGCTCACTGACCCCGTGTCCTAACTCACACCCAGTCCCACTCACCCATCACCCCCTGTGCTCACTGACCCCGTGTCCTAACTCACACCGAGTCCCACTCACCCATCACCCCCTGTGCTCACTGCCCCCGTGTCCTAACTCGCACCCAGTCCCACTCACCCATCACCCCCTGTGCTCACTGACCCCGTGTCCTAACTCGCACCCAGTCCCACTCACCCATCACCCCCTGTGCTCACTGACCCCGTGTCCTAACTCGCACCGAGTCCCACTCAACCATCACCCGCTGTGCTCGCTGACCTACATTGGCTCCTGGTTAAACAACGTAGGGTTTGAGGAGGTTACAGAGATGGGGAGGGGTGTAGGGGATGGAGGAGGTTCCAGAGATAGGGAGGGGTGTAGGGGATGGAGGAGGTTCCAGAGATAGGGAGGGGTGTAGGGGATGGAGGAGGTTACAGAGATAGGGAGGGGTGTAGGGGCTGGAGGACGTTACAGAGATAGGGAGGGGTGTAGGGGATGGAGGAGGTTCCAGAGATAGGGAGGGGTGTAGGGGATGGAGGAGGTTCCAGAGATAGGGAGGGGTGTAGGGGCTGGAGGGGATTACAGAGATCGGGAGGGTGTAGGGGGTATGAGGAGGTTACAGAGATAGGGAGGAGTGTAGGGTCTGGAGGTTACAGAGATCGGGAGGGGTGTAGAGGCTGGAGGAGGTTACAGAGATAGAGATAGGGAGGGGTGTAGGGGCTGGAGGTTACAGAGATCGGGAGGGGTGTAGGGGCTGGAGGAGGTTACAGAGATAGGGAGGGGTATAGGGGCTGGGAGGGAGTTACAGAGATAGGGAGGGGTGTAGGGGCTGGAGGAGGTTACAGAGATAGGGCGGGGTGTAGGGGGCTGGGAGGGAGTTACAGAGATAGGGAGGGGTGTAGGGGCTGGAGGAGGTTACAGAGATAGGGAGGGGTGTAGGGGCTGGGAGGGAGTTACAGAGATAGGGAGGGGTGTAGGGGCTGGAGGAGATTACAGAGATAGGGAGGGGTGTAGGGGCTGGAGGAGATTACAGAGATAGGGAGGGGTGTAGGGGCTGGAGGAGATTACAGAGATAGGGAGGGGTGTAGGGGCTGGAGGAGATTACAGAGATAGGGAGGGGTGTAGGGGCTGGAGGAGGTTACAGAGATAGGGAGGGGTGTAGGGGCTGGAGGAGGTTACAGAGATAGGGAGGGGTGTAGGGGCTGGGAGGGAGTTACAGAGATAGGGAGGGGTGTAGGGGCTGGGAGGGAGTTACAGAGATAGGGAGGGGTGTAGGGGCTGGAGGAGATTACAGAGATAGGGAGGGGTGTAGGGGCTGGAGGAGATTACAGAGATAGGGAGGGGTGTAGGGGCTGGAGGAGGTTACAGAGATAGGGAGGGGTGTAGGGGCTGGAGGAGATTACAGAGATAGGGAGGGGTGTAGGGGCTGGAGGAGGTTACAGAGATAGGGAGGGGTGTAGGGGCTGGAGGAGGTTACAGAGATAGGGAGGGGTGTAGGGGCTGGAGGAGGTTACAGAGATAGGGAGGGGTGTAGGGGCTGGAGGAGGTTACAGAGACAGGGAGGGGTGTAGGGGCTGGAGGAGGTTACAGAGATAGGGAGGGGTGTAGGGGCTGGAGGAGGTTACAGAGACAGGGAGGGGTGTAGGGGCTGGAGGAGGTTACAGAGATAGGGAGGGGTGTAGGGGCTGGAGGAGATTACAGAGATAGGGAGGGGTGTAGGGGCTGGAGGAGATTACAGAGATAGGGAGGGGTGTAGGGGCTGGAGGAGATTACAGAGATAGGGAGGGGTGTAGGGGCTGGAGGAGGTTACAGAGATAGGGAGGGGTGTAGGGGCTGGAGGAGGTTACAGAGATAGGGAGGGGTGTAGGGGCTGGAGGAGGTTACAGAGATAGGGAGGGGTGTAGGGGCTGGAGGAGGTTACAGAGATAGGGAGGGGTGTAGGGGCTGGAGGAGGTTACAGAGATAGGGAGGGGTGTAGGGGCTGGAGGAGGTTACAGAGATAGGGAGGGGTGTAGGGGCTGGAGGGAGTTACAGAGATAGGGGGAAACGAGGAGGCCATGGAGGGTTTTGAACAAGGATGGAGAATTTTGAAATCGAGACGTTGCTTACACGGGAGCCAATGTAGGTCAGTGAGCACAGGGGGTGATGGGTGAGTGGGACTGGGTGAGAGTTAGGACACGGGGCAGTGAGCACAGGGGGTGATGGGTGAGCGGGACTCGGTGCGAGTTAGGACACTGGGGCAGTGAGCACAGGGGGTGATGGGTGAGTGGGACTCGGTGCGAGTTAGGACACGGGGGCAGTGAGCACAGGGGGTGATGGGTGAGTGGGACTCGGTGCGAGTTAGGACACGGGGGCAGTGAGCACAGGGGGTGATGGGTGAGTGGGACTCGGTGCGAGTTAGGACACGGGGGCAGTGAGCACAGGGGGTGATGGGTGAGTGGGACTCGGTGTGAGTTAGGACACGGGTCAGTGAGCACAGGGGATGATGGGTGAGTGGGACTGGGTGTGAGTTAGGACACGGGGTCAGTGAGCACAGGGGGTGATGGGTGAGTGGGACTGGGTGTGAGTTAGGACACGGGGACAGTGAGCACAGGGGGTGATGGGTGAGTGGGACTGGGTGTGAGTTAGGACACGGGTCAGTGAGCACAGGGGGTGATGGGTGAGTGGGACTGGGTGCGAGTTAGGACACGGGGCAGTGAGCACAGGGGGTGATGGGTGAGTGGGACTGGGTGCGAGTTAGGACACGGGTCAGTGAGCACAGGGGGTGATGGGTGAGTGGGACTGGGTGCGAGTTAGGACACGGGGTCAGTGAGCACAGGGGGTGATGGGTGAGTGGGACTCGGTGCGAGTTAGGACACGGGGCAGTGAGCACAGGGGGTGATGGGTCAGTGGGACTGGGTGTGAGTTAGGACACGGGGTCAGCCGAGTTTTGGATGAACGGTTCGCTCTGTAAACTTCAATGTGTGGAGAGTGTTGGAATAGGCGACTGTGAGGGTAACTGCGGTGAGAATGAAGGTTTCGGCCGATGAACTGGGGCTTGAGTGTGCAAAGAAATCTGTCTGACAGGTGTTCGAACACAAGAGGCCATTCAGTTAATTCATGGCTGACCATCTTAACCCCATTTATCCACCTTGGTTCTGTTACCCTTGACCACTGAAGACCAGGCTCAGCTCGATCAACCTCACTGCCGACGGCAAAGTGTTGGCCACAAGCTGAGCGCTGGGTAGTGCCAGTGGCGGTCACTGGCCTGAGGTTCGGTTGTGGGGCAGACTTGAGGAAGGTGATTTCCAAAGTTATTTTAAAAGATTAAAGGTTCCCAATTTATTTCAAAAGTTTGTAAGAGTTGTTAAAAATCTGAGATGTAAATCAATAATAGATTATAAATTTCCCCAATTTTAAAAAGTTTCTAAAAGTTGTTAAAAGTCAAAGATGTAAGTTAGAAACATAGAAAATAGGTGCAGGAGTAGGCCATTCGGCCCTTCTAGCCTGCACCACCATTCAATGAGTTCATGGCTGAACATTCAACTTCAGTACCCCATTCCTGCTTTCTCCCCATACCCCTTGATCCCCCTAGCAGTAAGGACCTCATCTAACTCCCTTTTGAATATATTTAGTGAATTGGCCTCAACAACTTTCTGTGGTAGAGAATTCCACAGGTTCACCACTCTCTGGGTGAAGAAGTTTCTCCTCATCTCGGTCCTAAATGGCTTACCCCTTATCCTTAGACTGACCCCTGGTTCTGGACTTCCCCGACATCGGGAACATTCTTTCTGCATCTAACCTGTCCAGTCCTGTCAGAATTTTAAATGTTTCTATGAGGTCCCCTCTCACTCTTCTGAACTCCAGTGAATACAAGGCCAGTTGATCCAGTCTTTCTTGATAGGTCAGTCCCACCATCCCGGGAATCAGTCTGGTGAACCTTCGCTGCACTCCCTCAATAGCAAGAATGTCCTTCCTCAAGTTAGGAGACCAAAACTGTACACAATACTCCAGGTGTGGCCTCACCAAGGCCCCGTACAACTGTAGCAACACCTCCCTGCCCCTGTACTCAAATCCTCTCGCTATGAAGGCCAACATACCATTTGCTTTCTTCACCGCCTGCTGTACCTACATGCCAACCTTCAATGTCTGATGTACCATGACACCCAGGTCTCGTTGCACCTCCCCTTTTCCTAATCTGTCACCATTCAGATAATAGTCTGTCTCTCTGTTTTTACCACCAAAGTGGATAACCTCACATTTATCCACATTATACTGCATCTGCCATGCATTTGCCCACTCACCTAACCTATCCAAGTCACTCTGCAGCCTCATAGCATCCTCCTTGCAGCTCACACTGCCACCCAACTTAGTGTCATCCGCAAATTTGGAGATACTACATTTAATCCCCTCGTCTAAATCATTAATGTACAATGTAAACAGCTGGGGCCCCAGCACAGAACCTTGCGGTACCCCACTAGTCACTGCCTGCCATTCTGAAAAGTCCCCATTTACTCCTACTCTTTGCTTCCTGTCTGACAACCAGTTCTCAATCCATGTCAGCACACTACCCCCAATCCCATGTGCTTTAACTTTGCACATTAATCTCTTGTGTGGGACCTTGTCGAAAGCCTTCTGAAAGTCCAAATACACCACATCAACTGGTTCTCCCTTGTCCACTCTACTGGAAACATCCTCAAAAAATTCCAGAAGATTTGTCAAGCATGATTTCCCTTTCACAAATCCATGCTGACTTGGACCTATCATGTCACCATTTTCCAAATGTGCTGCTATGACATCCTTAATAATTGATTCCATCATTTTACCCACTACCGATGTCAGGCTGACTGGTCTATAATTCCCTGTTTTCTCTCTCCCTCCTTTTTTAAAAAGTGGGGTTACATTGGCTACCCTCCACTCCATAGGAACTGATCCAGAGTCAATGGAATGTTGGAAAATGACTGTCAATGCATCCGCTATTTCCAAGGCCACCTCCTTAAGTACTCTGGGATGCAGTCCATCAGGCCCTGGGGATTTATCGGCCTTCAATCCCATCAATTTCCCCAACACAATTTCCCGACTAATAAAGATTTCCCTCAGTTCCTCCTCCTTACTAGACCCTCCGACCCCTTTTATATCCGGAAGGTTGTTTGTGTCCTCCTTAGTGAATACTGAACCAAAGTACTTGTTCAATTGGTCTGCCATTTCTTTGTTCCCCGTTATGACTTCCCCTGATTCTGACTGCAGGGGACCTACGTTTGTCTTTACTAACCTTTTTCTCTTTACATACCTGTAGAAACTTTTGCAATCCGCCTTAATGTTCCCTGCAAGCTTCTTCTCGTACTCTATTTTCCCTGCCCTAATCAAACCCTTTGTCCTCCTCTGCTGAGTTCTAAATTTCTCCCAGTCCCCAGGTTCGCTGCTATTTCTGGCCAATTTGTATGCCACTTCCTTGGCTTTAATACTATCCCTGATTTCCCTTGATAGCCACGGTTGAGCCACCTTCCCTTTTTTATTTTTACGCCAGACAGGGATGTACAATTGTTGTAGTTCATCCATGCGGTCTCTAAATGTCTGCCATTGCCCATCCACAGTCAACCCCTTCAGTATCATTCGCCAATCTATCCGAGCCAATTCACGCCTCATACCTTCAAAGTTACCCTTCTTTAAGTTCTGGACCATGGTCTCTGAATTAACTGTTTCATTCTCCATCCTAATGCAGAATTCCACCATATTATGGTCACTCTTCCCCAAGGGGCCTCGCACAACGAGATTGCTAATTAATCCTCTCTCATTACACAACACCCAGTCTAAGATGGCCTCCCCCCTAGTTGGTTCCTCGACATATTGGTCTGGAAAACCATCCCTTATGCACTGCAGGAAATCCTCCTCCACCGTATTGCTTCCAGTTTGGCTAGCCCAATCTATGTGCATATTAAAGTCACCCATTATAACTGCTGCACCTTTATTGCATGCACCCCTAATTTCTTTTTTGATGCCCTCCCCAACATCACTACTACTGTTTGGAGGTCTGTACACAACTCCCACTAAGTTAATAGATGTTTAAAAGTATTTAAAGTTCTCCCAGATAAGTTTAAAAGTTGGCTAAAAGTTTAAAACTTAATTAAAAGTTGGTTGGGAGTCCGAGATGACGCTCTGCCTCGGTCCCTTCGTCCGGCCCCATGTCCTCGAGTCCCTTTGCCACTGGACCAAGACCTTGTTCAGCTAAGCCCGTGTGAAGCGGCCGCCCCACATTCAAAGGACCCACACACAGGCATCTTCCACTCCGCCAGAGTGAGGTTCGAGACCTGGAACGTCAGGAACAGGCCGCACCGCCATAGTTCCCCGGGAACTCAGACGTTTGGACATCGACATCGCTGCCCGAAGCGAGACCCGGCGGGCAGGAGAAGGCCAGCTCAAGGAACATGGTGAAGGTGACACCGCCTTCTATAAACACCGCCCCGTAAACACCGGCCCTGTAAACACCCGTAAACACCGCCCCGTAAACACCCGTAAACACCGCCCCGTAAACACCCGTAAACACCGACCCTGTAAACACCCATAAACACCTGCCCTGTAATCACCTGTAATCACCTGCCCCGTAAACACCGCCCCGTAAACACCCGTAAACACCGCCCCGTAAACACCGACCCTGTAAACACCCATAAACACCTGCCCTGTAATCACCCGTAAACACCGCCCCGTAAACACCCATAAACACCTGCCCTGTAATCACCCGTAAACACCGCCCCGTAAACACCGCCCCGTAAACACCCATAAACACCTGCCCTGTAAACACCCGTAAACACCGCCCCGTAAACACCGACCCTGTAAACACCCATAAACACCGCCCCGTAAACACCGACCCTGTAAACACCCATAAACACCTGCCCCGTAAACACCGCCCCGTAAACACCGACCCTGTAAACACCCATAAACACCTGCCCTGTAATCACCCGTAAACACCCGTAATCACCTGCCCCGTAAACACCGCCCCGTAAACACCTGTAAACACCTGCCCCGTAAACACCGCCCCGTAAACACCTGCCCCGTAAACACCGCCCTGTAAACACCGCCCCGTAAACACCCGTAAACATCGTCTCGTAAACACCTGCCCCGTAAACACCCGTAAACACCGCCCTGTAACCACCGCCACGTAAACACCTGCTCCGTAAACACCGCCCTGTAAACACCGCCCCGTAAACACCTGCCCCGTAAACACCGCCCTGTAAACACCGCCCCGTAAACACCTGCCCCGTAAACACCGCCCCGTAAACACCTGTAAACACCTGCTCCGTCAATACCGTCCCGTAAACACCTGTAAACACCTGCCCTGTAAACACCGTCCCGTAAACACCTGAAAACACCGCCCCGTAAACACCTGTAAACACCGCCCTGTAAACACCTGTAAACTCCGCCCCGTAAACACCTGTAAACACCGCCCCGTAAACACCGCCCCGTAAACACCGCCCCGTAAACACCCGTAAACACCGCCCCGTAAACACCGCCTCGTAAACACCTGCTCCGTAAACACCCGTAAACACCGCCCTGTAAACACCGCCCCGCAAACACCTGCCCTGTAATCACCGCCCCGTAAACACCTGTAAATACCCACCCGTAAACACCGCCCCGTAAACACCCATAAACACCGCCCCGTAAACACCGCCCTGTAAACACCGCCCCGTAAACACCTGTAAACACCGCCCCGTAAACACCCGTAAACACCGCCCCGTAAACACCGTCCCGTAAACACCTGAATAAACCGCCCCGTAAACACCTGTAAACTCCGCCCCGTAAACACCTGTAAACACCGCCCCGTAAACACCGCCTCGTAAACACCCGTAAACACCGCCCCGTAAACACCGCCCCGTAAACACCTGCTCCGTAAACACCGCCCCGTAAACACCTGCCCTGTAATCACCGCCCCGTAAATACCCGTAAACACCGCCCTGTAAACACCGCCCCGTAAACACCTGCCCTGTAATCACCGCCCCGTAAATACCCGTAAACACCGCCCCGTAAACACCGCCCTGTAAACACCGCCCCGTAAACACCTGCCCTGTAATCACCGCCCCGTAAATACCCGTAAACACCGCCCCGTAAACACCGTCCCGTAAACACCGCCCCGTAAACACCTGCCCTGTAATCACCGCCCCGTAAATACCCGTAAACACCGCCCTGTAAACACCGCCCCGTAAACACCTGCCCTGTAATCACCGCCCCGTAAACACCCGTAAACACCGCCCCGTAAACGTAAACACCGGTAAACACCGCCCGGTAAACACCGCCCCGTAAACACCGCCCCGTAAACACCGCCCGGTAAACACCGCCCCGTAAACACCTGTAAACACCGCCCCGTAAACACCGCCCCGTAAACACCTGTAAACACCGCCCCGTAAACACCGCCCGGTAAACACCGCCCCGTAAACACCGCCCCGTAAACACCGCCCGGTAAACACCGCCCGGTAAACACCGCCCCGTAAACACCGCCCGGTAAACACCGCCCGGTAAACACCGCCCGGTAAACACCGCCCCGTAAACACCCGTAAACATCGTCTCGTAAACACCTGCCCCGTAAACACCCGCCCTGTAAACACCGGTAAACACCGCCCCGTGCTACAACAACAACAACAACGGGCATTTATAGAGCGGCCTGTAACGTCCCAAAGGGGAGTTTTGAGACAAAAACAAATAAATAATAAATTGTCTGCAGTTCCGCCGACCGCCGCCCGGTGGCGCTGTCCCTCCTTCCCGCCGGGATTTGTTTCCGGGGGGAAGGGTTTGTAGGACGGACCCACAGGAAGTGGCCTCGGGGGACGGATTGGAGGGACGAACCCACCGGAAGTTCCCTTGGGGGGGACGGGTTTGTGGGACGGATCTCCCGGAAGTGGCCATGGGGGACGGATTTGAAAGGCGGACCCACGGGAAGTGACGGTGAGGTATTGGCGGACCAGTTTCCGGTGTCATGGCGCAGGCGGTCAGTGGGTCCGAGCTCCCGCTGCAGCAGCTGGAGGCGCTGAGGAGTCAATTAGAGCAGGTCAGGGGTCAGGGGTCAGCCCTGGGGGGGTCAGGGGTCAGCCCTGGGGGGTGGGGTCACTCACTGACCCTCTCTCTCTCTCTCTCACTGACTCTCTCTCTCTCTCTCTCTCACTGACCCACTCTCTCTCTCTCTCTCTCGCTGACCCTCTCTCTCTCTCTCACTGACCCGCTCTCTCTCTCTCTCACTGACCCACTCTCTCTCTCTCTCTCTCACTGACCCTCTCTCTCTCTCTCTCACTCTCACTGACCCTCTCTCTCTCTCTCTCACTGACCCTCTCTCTCTCTCTCTCACTGACCCTCTCTCTCTCTCTCTCTCACTGACCCTCTCTCTCTCTCTCTCTGACCCACTCTCTCTCTCTCACTGACCCACTCTCTCTCTCTCTCTCTCTCACTGACCCACTCTCTCTCTCTCTCTCTCGCTGACCCTCTCTCTCTCTCTCTCTCTCTCACTGACCCTCTCACTGACCCTCTCTCTCTCACTGACCCTCCCTCTCTCTCTCTCTCTCACTGACTCTCTCTCTCTCACTGACTCTCTCTCTCTCTCTCTCTCTCTCTCTCTCTCTCTCTCTCTCACTGACCCTCTCTCTCTCTCTCTCTCTCTCTCTCTCTCTCTCTCTCTCTCTCTCTCTCACTGACCCTCTCTCTCTCTCTCTCTCTCTCTCTCTCTCTCTCTCTCTCTCTCTCTCACTGACTCTCTCTCTCTCTCTCTCTCACTGACCCTCTCTCTCTCTCTCTCTCACTGACCCTCTCTATCTCTCTCTCTCTCTCTCTCTCACTGACTCTCTCTCTCTTTCTCTCACTCTCACTGACCCTCTCTCTCTCTCTCTCTCTCTCTCTCTCTCTCACTGACCCACTCTCTCTCTCACTGACCCTCTCTCTCTCTCTCTCTCTCTCACTGACCCACTCTCTCTCTCTCTCTCTCTCTCTCTCTCTCTCTGTCTCTCTCTCACTGACCCACTCTCTCTCTCTCTCACTGACCCACTCTCTCTCTCTCTCTCACTGACCCACTCTCTCTCTCTCTCACTGACCCACTCTCTCTCTCTCTCTCTCACTGACCCACTCTCTCTCTCTCTCTCTCTCTCTCACTGACCCTCTCTCTCTCTCTCTCTCTCTCTCTCTCTCACTGACCCTCTCTCTCTCTCTCACTGACCCACTCTCTCTCTCTCTCTCTCACTGACCCTCTCTCTCTCTCTCTCTCTCTCACTGACCCTCTCTCTCTCTCTCACTGACCCTCTCTCTCTCTCTCTCTCTCTCACTGACCCACTCTCTCTCTCTCTCTCTCACTGACCCACTCTCTCTCTCTCTCTCTCTCTCTCACTGACCCACTCTCTCTCTCTCTCTCTCTCTCTCTCACTGACCCACTCTCTCTCTCACTGACCCACTCTCTCTCTCTCTCTCTCACTGACCCACTCTCTCTCTCTCTCTCTCTGACCCTCTCTCTCTCTCTCTCTCTTCTCTCTCTCTCTCACTGACCCTCTCTCTCTCTCTCTCTCTCTCTCACTGACCCTCTCTCTCTCTCTCTCTCTCTCTCTCTCACTGACCCTCTCTCTCTCTCTCTCTCTCTCTCATTGACCCTCTCTCTCTCTCTCTCACTGACCCACTCTCTCTCTCTCTCTCTCACTGACCCACTCTCTCTCTCTCTCTCTCACTGACCCGCTCTCTCTCTCTCTCACTGACCCTCTCTCTCTCTCTCTCTCTCTGACTGTCTCTCTCTCTCTCTCACTGACCCTCTCTCTCTCACTGACCCGCTCTCTCTCTCTCTCACTGACCCTCTCTCTCTCTCTCTCTCTCTCTCTCTCACTGACTCTCTCTCTCTCTCTCTCACTGACTCTCTCTCTCTCTCAATGACTCTCTCTCTCTCTCTCTCTCTCACTGACCCTCTCTCTCTCTCTCTCTCTCTCACTGACTCTCTCTCTCTCACTGACCCGCTCTCTCTCTCTCACTGACCCTCTCTCTCTCTCTCTTTCTCTCACTGACTCTCTCTCTCTCTCTCTGACCCGCTCTCTCTCTCTCTCTCACTGACCCTCTCTCTCTCTCTCTCACTGACCCTCTCTCTCTCTCACTGACTGTCTCTCTCTCTCTCTCTCACTGACCCTCTCTCTCTCTCTCTCACTGACCCTCTCTCTCTCTCTCTCACTGACCCGCTCTCTCTCTCTCTCACTGACCCGCTCTCTCTCTCTCTCACTGACCCTCTCTCTCTCTCTCTCACTGACCCTCTCTCTCTCTCTCTCACTGACCCTCTCTCTCTCTCTCTCTCTCACTGACTCTCTCTCTCTCTCTCTCACTGACTCTCTCTCTCTCTCACTGATCCTCTCTCTCTCTCTCTCACTGACTCTCTCTCTCTCTCTCACTGACTCTCTCTCTCTCCCTCTCACTGACTCTCTCTCTCTCTCTCACTGACCCTCTCTCTCTCTCTCACTGACCCGCTCTCTCTCTCTCTCACTGACCCTCTCTCTCTCTCTCTCTCACTGACCCTCTCTCTCTCTCTCTCTCACTGACCCTCTCTCTCTCTCTCTCTCTCTCTCTCTCACTGACCCTCTCTCTCTCTCTCTCTCTCTCACTGACCCTCTCTCTCTCTCTCTCTCTCTCACTGACCCTCTCTCTCTCTCTCTCTCTCACTGACCCTCTCTCTCTCTCTCACTCTCTCTCTCTCTCACTGACCCACTCTCTCTCTCACTGACCCACTCTCTCTCTCTCTCTCTCGCTGACCCTCTCTCTCTCTCTCTCTCTCTCTCTCACTGACCCTCTCTCTCTCTCTCTCTCTCACTGACCCTCTCTCTCTCACTGACCCTCCCTCTCTCTCTCTCACTGATCCACTCTCTCTCTCTCTCTCTCTCTCACTGATCCACTCTCTCTCTCTCTCTCTCACTGACCCTCTCTCTCTCTCTCACTGACCCACTCTCTCTCTCTCTCTCACTGACCCTCTCTCTCTCTCTCTCTCTCACTGACTCTCTCTCTTTCAATGACTCTCTCTCTCTCTCTCTCTCACTGACCCTCTCTCTCTCTCTCTCTCACTGACCCTCTCTCTCTCTCTCTCTCTCTCTCTCTCTCACTGACCCTCTCTCTCTCTCTCTCACTGACCCTCTCTCTCTCTCTCTCACTGACCCTCTCTCTCTCTCTCTCTCTCTCACTGACTCTCTCTCTCTTTCTCTCACTCTCACTGACCCTCTCTCTCTCTCTCTCTCTCTCTCTCTCTCACTGACCCACTCTCTCTCTCACTGACCCTCTCTCTCTCTCTCTCTCTCTCACTGACCCACTCTCTCTCTCTCTCTCTCTCTCTCTCTCTCTCTCTCTCACTGACCCACTCTCTCTCTCTCTCACTGACCCACTCTCTCTCTCTCTCTCACTGACCCACTCTCTCTCTCTCTCTCTCACTGACCCACTCTCTCTCTCTCTCTCTCTCTCACTGACCCTC
>NW_027252605.1:0-23144 GCF_044704955.1 Pristiophorus japonicus | reverse complement strand
CCGACAGTACGGCACTCCCTCAGTACTGTCCCTCCGACAGTACGTCTCCCTCAGTACTGTCCCTCCGACAGTGCGGCAATCCCTCAGTACTGTCCCTCCGACAGTACGGCACTCCCTCAGTACTGCCCCTCCGACAGTACGTCTCCCTCAGTACTGTCCTTCCGACAGTACGTCTCCCTCAGTACTGCCCCTCCGACAGTACGTCTCCCTCAGTACTGCCCCTCCGACAGTACGTCTCCCTCAGTACTGCCCCTCCGTCAGTACGTCTCCCTCAGTACTGTCCCTCCGACAGTACGTCTCCCTCAGTACTGTCCCTCCGACAGTACGTCTCTCCCTCAGTACTGCCCCTCCGACAGTACGTCTCCCTCAGTACTGCCCCTCCGACAGTACGGTACTCCCTCAGTACTGCCCCTCCGACAGTACGTCTCCCTCAGTACTGTCCCTCCGACAGTACGGTACTCCCTCAGTACTGTCCCTCCGACAGTACGTCTCCCTCAGTACTGTCCCTCCGACAGTACGTCTCCCTCAGTACTGCCCCTCCGACAGTACGTCTCTCCCTCAGTACTGCCCCTCCGACAGTACGGTACTCCCTCAGTACTGTCCCTCCGACAGTACGTCTCCCTCAGTACTGTCCCTCCGACAGTACGTCTCCCTCAGTACTGTCCCTCCGACAGTACGTCTCTCCCTCAGTACTGTCCCTCCGACAGTACGTCTCCCTCAGTACTGTCCCTCCGACAGTACGGCACTCACTCAGTACTGCCCCTCCGACAGTACGTCACTCCCTCAGTACTGTCCCTCCGACAGTACGGCACTCACTCAGTACTGCCCCTCCGACAGTACGTCACTCCCTCAGTACTGTCCCTCCGACAGTACGTCTCCCTCAGTACTGCCCCTCCGACAGTACGTTTCCCTCAGTACTGCCCCTCCGACAGTACGTCTCCCTCAGTACTGCCCCTCCGACAGTACGTCTCCCTCAGCACTGCCCCTCAGACAGAACGTCTCCCTCAGTACTGCCCCTCCGACAGTGCGGCACTCCCTCAGTACTGCCCCTCCGACAGTGAGGCACTCCCTCAGTACTGCCCCTCCGACAGAACGTCTCCCTCAGTACTGCCCCTCCGACAGTACGTCTCCCTCAGTACTGTCCCTCCGACAGTACGTCTCCCTCAGTACTGCCCCTCCGACAGTACGTCTCCCTCAGTACTGCCCCTCCGACAGTACGTCTCCCTCAGTACTGTCCCTCCGACAGTACGGCATTCCCTCAGTACTGTCCCTCCAACAGTACGTCTCCCTCAGTACTGTCCCTCCGACAGTACGTCTCCCTCAGTACTGCCCCTCCAACAGTGCGGCACTCCCTCAGTACTGCCCCTCCGACAGTGCGGCACTCCCTCAGTACTGCCCCTCCGACAGTACGTCTCCCTCAGTACTGTCCCTCCGACAGTACGTCTCCCTCAGTACTGTCCCTCCGACAGTACGTCTCCCTCAGTACTGCCCCTCCGACAGTACGTCTCCCTCAGTACTGTCCCTCCGACAGTACGTCTCCCTCAGTACTGCCCCTCCGACAGTACGTCTCCCTCAGTACTGCCCCTCCGACAGTACGTCTCCCTCAGTACTGTCCCTCCGACAGTACGTCTCCCTCAGTACTGTCCCTCCACAGTACGTCTCCCTCAGTACTGTCCCTCCGACAGTACGTCTCCCTCAGTACTGTCCCTCCGACAGTACGTCTCCCTCAGTACTATCCCTCCGACAGTACGTCTCTCCCTCAGTACTGCCCCTCCGACAGTACGTCTCCCTCAGTACTGCCCCTCCGACAGTACGGTACTCCCTCAGTACTGCCCCTCCGACAGTACGTCTCTCCCTCAGTACTGCCCCTCCGACAGTACGTCTCCCTCAGTACTGTCCCTCCGACAGTACGTCTCTCCCTCAGTACTGCCCCTCCGACAGTACGTCTCCCTCAGTACTGTCCCTCCGACAGTACGTCTCTCCCTCAGTACTGCCCCTCCGACAGTACGTCTCCCTCAGTACTGCCCCTCCGACAGTACGTCTCCCTCAGTATTGTCCCTCCGACAGTACGTCTCACTCAGTACTGCCCCTCCGACAGTACGTCTCCCTCAGTACTGTCCCTCCGACAGTACGTCTCCCTCAGTACTGTCCCTCCGACAGTGCTGCACTCCCTCAGTACTGTCCCTCCGAAAGTACGTCTCCCTCAGTACTGTCCCTCCGACAGTACATCTCCCTCAGTACTGTCCCTCCGAAAGTACGTCTCCCTCAGTACTGCCCCTCCGACAGTACGTCTCCCTCAGTACTGTCCCTCCGACAGTACGTCTCCCTCAGTACTGTCCCTCCGACAGTACGTCTCCCTCAGTACTGTCCCTCCGACAGTACGTCTCCCTCAGTACTGTCCCTCCGAAAGTACGTCTCCCTCAGTACTGCCCCTCCGACAGTACGTCTCCCTCAGTACTGCCCCTCCGACAGTACGTCTCCCTCAGTACTGTCCCTCCGACAGTACGTCTCCCTCAGTACTGTCCCTCCGACAGTACGTCTCCCTCAGTACTGTCCCTCCGACAGTACGTCTCCCTCAGTACTGTCCCTCCGACAGTACGTCTCCCTCAGTACTGTCCCTCCGACAGTACGTCTCCCTCAGTACTGCCCCTCCGACAGTACGTCTCCCTCAGTACTGCCCCTCCGACAGTACGTCTCCCTCAGTACTGTCCCTCCGACAGTACGGCATTCCCTCAGTAATGTCCCTCCGACAGTACGTCTCCCTCAGTACTGCCCCTCCGACAGTGCAGCACTCCCTCAATACTGCCCCTCCGACAGTACGTCTCCCTCAGTATTGTCCCTCCGACAGTACGTCTCCCTCAGTACTGCCCCTCCGACAGTACGGCACTCCCTCAGTACTGTCCCTCCGACAGTACGTCTCCCTCAGTACTGTCCCTCCGACAGTGCGGCAATCCCTCAGTACTGTCCCTCCGACAGTACGTCTCCCTCAGTACTGCCCCTCCGACAGTACGTCTCCCTCAGTACTGTCCCTCCGACAGTACGTCTCCCTCAGTACTGTCCCTCCGACAGTACGGCACTCCCTCAGTACTGCCCCTCCGACAGAACGTCTCCCTCAGTACTGTCCCTCCGACAGTACGTCTCCCTCAGTACTGTCCTTCCGACAGTGCGGCAATCCCTCAGTACTGTCCCTCCGACAGTACGGCACTCCCTCAGTACTGCCCCTCCGACAGTACGTCTCCCTCAGTACTGCCCCTCCGACAGTACGTCTCCCTCAGTACTGCCCCTCCGACAGTACGTCTCCCTCAGTACTGCCCCTCCGACAGTGCGGCAATCCCTCAGTACTGTCCCTCCGACAGTACGTCTCCCTCAGTACTGCCCCTCCGACAGTACGTCTCCCTCAGTACTGCCCCTCCGACAGTGCGGCACTCCCTCAGTACTGCACCTCCGACAGTACGTCTCCCTCAGTACTGTCCCTCCGACAGTACGTCTCCCTCAGTACTGTCCCTCCGACAGTACGTCTCCCTCAGTACTGCCCCTCCGACAGTACGTCTCCCTCAGTACTGTCCCTCCGACAGTACGTCTCCCTCAGTACTGCCCCTCCGACAGTGCGGCACTCCCTCAGTACTGCCTCTCCGACAGTACGTCTCCCTCAGTACTGCCCCTCGACAGTACGTCTCCCTCAGTACTGCCCCTCCGACAGTACGGTACTCCCTCAGTACTGCCCCTCCGACAGTACGTCTCCCTCAGTACTGTCCCTCCGACAGTACGGTACTCCCTCAGTACTGCCCCTCCGACAGTACGTCTCCCTCAGTACTGTCCCTCCGACAGTACGTCTCCCTCAGTACTGCCCCTCCGACTGTACGTCTCCCTCAATACTGCCCCTCCGACAGTACGTCTCCCTCAGTACTGCCCCTCCGACTATACGTCTCCCTCAATACTGCCCCTCCGACAGTACGTCTCTCCCTCAGTACTGCCCCTCCGACTATACGTCTCCCTCAATACTGCCCCTCCGACAGTACGTCTCCCTCAGTACTGTCCCTCCGACAGTACGTCTCCCTCAGTACTGCCCCTCCGACAGTACGTCTCCCTCAGTACTGTCCCTCCGACAGTACGTCTCCCTCAGTACTGTCCCTCCGAAAGTACGTCTCCCTCAGTACTGCCCCTCCGACAGTACGTCTCCCTCAGTACTGTCCCTCCGACAGTACGTCTCCCTCAGTACTGTCCCTCCGACAGTACGTCTCCCTCAGTACTGTCCCTCCGACAGTACGTCTCCCTCAGTACTGTCCCTCCGAAAGTACGTCTCCCTCAGTACTGCCCCTCCGACAGTACGTCTCCCTCAGTACTGTCCCTCCGACAGTACGTCTCCCTCAGTACTGTCCCTCCGACAGTACGTCTCCCTCAGTACTGTCCCTCCGACAGTACGTCTCCCTCAGTACTGTCCCTCCGACAGTACGTCTCCCTCAGTACTGCCCCTCCGACAGTACGTCTCCCTCAGTACTGCCCCTCCGACAGTACGTCTCCCTCAGTACTGTCCCTCCGACAGTACGTCTCCCTCAGTACTGTCCCTCCGACAGTGCGGCACTCCCTCAGTACTGTCCCTCCGACAGTACGTCTCCCTCAGTACTGTCCCTCCGACAGTACGTCTCCCTCAGTACTGCCCCTCCGACAGTACGTCTCCCTCAGTACTGCCCCTCCGACAGTACGGCATTCCCTCAGTAATGTCCCTCCGACAGTACGTCTCCCTCAGTACTGTCCCTCCGACAGTACGTCTCACTCAGTACTGCCCCTCCGACAGTACGTCTCCCTCAGTACTGTCCCTCCGACAGTACGTCTCCCTCAGTACTGCCCCTCCGACAGTACGTCTCCCTCAGTACTGTCCCTCCGACAGTACGGCATTCCCTCAGTAATGTCCCTCCGACAGTACGTCTCCCTCAGTACTGCCCCTCCGACAGTGCAGCACTCCCTCAATACTGCCCCTCCGACAGTACGTCTCCCTCAGTATTGTCCCTCCGACAGTACGTCTCCCTCAGTACTGCCCCTCCGACAGTACGGCACTCCCTCAGTACTGTCCCTCCGACAGTACGTCTCCCTCAGTACTGTCCCTCCGACAGTGCGGCAATCCCTCAGTACTGTCCCTCCGACAGTACGGCACTCCCTCAGTACTGCCCCTCCGACAGTACGTCTCCCTCAGTACTGTCCCTCCGACAGTACGTCTCCCTCAGTACTGTCCCTCCGACAGTACGGCACTCCCTCAGTACTGCCCCTCCGACAGAACGTCTCCCTCAGTACTGTCCCTCCGACAGTACGTCTCCCTCAGTACTGTCCCTCCGACAGTACGTCTCCCTCAGTACTGTCCCTCCGACAGTGCGGCAATCCCTCAGTACTGTCCCTCCGACAGTACGGCACTCCCTCAGTACTGCCCCTCCGACAGTACGTCTCCCTCAGTACTGCCCCTCCGACAGTACGTCTCCCTCAGTACTGCCCCTCCGACAGTGCGGCAATCCCTCAGTACTGTCCCTCCGACAGTACGTCTCCCTCAGTACTGCCCCTCCGACAGTACGTCTCCCTCAGTACTGCCCCTCCGACAGTGCGGCACTCCCTCAGTACTGCACCTCCGACAGTACGTCTCCCTCAGTACTGTCCCTCCGACAGTACGTCTCCCTCAGTACTGTCCCTCCGACAGTACGTCTCCCTCAGTACTGTCCCTCCGACAGTACGTCTCCCTCAGTACTGCCCCTCCGACAGTACGTCTCCCTCAGTACTGTCCTTCCGACAGTACGTCTCCCTCAGTACTGTCCCTCCGACAGTACGTCTCCCTCAGTACTGCCCCTCCGACAGTGCGGCACTCCCTCAGTACTGCCCCTCCGACAGTACGTCTCCCTCAGTACTGCCCCTCGACAGTACGTCTCCCTCAGTACTGCCCCTCCGACAGTACGGTACTCCCTCAGTACTGCCCCTCCGACAGTACGTCTCCCTCAGTACTGTCCCTCCGACAGTACGGTACTCCCTCAGTACTGCCCCTCCGACAGTACGTCTCCCTCAGTACTGTCCCTCCGACAGTACGTCTCCCTCAGTACTGTCCCTCCGACAGTACGGTACTCCCTCAGTACTGCCCCTCCGACAGTACGTCTCCCTCAGTACTGCCCCTCCGACAGTACGTCTCCCTCAGTACTGCCCCTCCGACTGTACGTCTCCCTCAATACTGCCCCTCCGACAGTACGTCTCCCTCAGTACTGCCCCTCCGACTATACGTCTCCCTCAATACTGCCCCTCCGACAGTACGTCTCCCTCAGTACTGTCCCTCCGACAGTACGTCTCCCTCAGTACTGTCCCTCCGGCAGTACGTCTCCCTCAGTACTGTCCCTCCGACAGTACGTCTCCCTCAGTACTGTCCCTCCGACAGTACGTCTCCCTCAGTACTGCCCCTCCGACAGTACGTCTCCCTCAGTACTGTCCCTCCGACAGTACGTCTCCCTCAGTACTGTCCCTCCGACAGTACGGCACTCCCTCAGTACTGCCCCTCCGACAGTACGTCTCCCTCAGTACTGTCCCTCCGACAGTACGTCTCCCTCAGTAGTGTCCCTCCGACAGTACGTCTCCCTCAGTACTGCCCCTCCGACAGTACGTCTCCCTCAGTACTGTCCCTCCGACAGTACGTCTCCCTCAGTACTGCCCCTCCGACAGTACGTCTCCCTCAGTACTGCCCCTCCGACAGTACGACACTCCCTCAGTACTGTCCCTCCGACAGTACGTCTCCCTCAGTACTGTCCCTCCGACAGTACGTCTCCCTCAGTACTGCCCCTCCGACAGTACGACACTCCCTCAGTACTGTCCCTCCGACAGTACGTCTCCCTCAGTACTGTCCCTCCGACAGTACGTCTCCCTCAGTACTGCCCCTCCGACAGTACGACACTCCCTCAGTACTGTCCCTCCGACAGTACGTCTCCCTCAATACTGCCCCTCCGACAGTACGACACTCCCTCAGTACTGTCCCTCCGACAGTACGTCTCCCTCAGTGCTGCCCCTCCGACAGTACGTCTCCCTCAGTACTGCCCCTCCGACAGTACGTCTCCCTCAGTACTGTCCCTCCGACAGTAAGTCTCCCTCAGTACTGCCCCTCCGACAGTGCGGCACTCCCTCAGTACTGCCCCTCCGACAGTACGTCTCCCTCAGTACTGTCCCTCCGACAGTACGTCTCCCTCAGTACTGCCCCTCCGACAGTACGTCTCCCTCAGTACTGCCCCTCCGACAGTACGTCTCCCTCAGTACTGCCCCTCCGACAGTACGTCTCCCTCAGTACTGCCCCTCCGACAGTACGTCTCCCTCAGTACTGTCCCTCCGACAGTACGTTTCCCTCAGTACTGCCCCTCCGACAGTACGTCTCTCCCTCAGTACTGTCCCTCCGACAGTACGTCTCCCTCAGTACTGCCCCTCCGACAGTACGTCTCCCTCAGTACTGTCCCTCCGACAGTACGTCTCCCTCAGTACTGTCCCTCCGACAGTACGTCTCTCCCTCAGTACTGTCCCTCCGACAGTACGTCTCCCTCAGTACTGCCCCTCCGAGAGTACGTCTCCCTCAGTACTGACCCTCCGACAGTACGGCATTCCCTCAGTACTGTCCCTCCGACAGTACGTCTCCCTCAGTACTGCCCCTCCGACAGTACGTCTCCCTCAGTACTGTCCCTCCGACAATACGTCTCCCTCAGTACTGTCCCTCCGACAGTACGTCTCTCCCTCAGTACTGTCCCTCCGACAGTACGTCTCCCTCAGTACTGCCCCTCCGACAGTACGTCTCTCCCTCAGTACTGCCCCTCCGACAGTACGTCTCTCCCTCAGTACTGTCCCTCCGACAGTACGTCTCCCTCAGTACTGTCCCTCCGACAGTACGTCTCCCTCAGTACTGTCCCTCCGATAGTACGTCTCCCTCAGTACTGTCCCTCCGACAGTACGGCACTCCCTCAGTACTGTCCCTCCGACAGTACGTCTCCCTCAGTACTGTCCCTCCGACAGTACGTCTCCCTCAGTACTGCCCCTCCGACAGTACGTCTCCCTCAGTACTGCCCCTCCGACAGTACGTCTCTCCCTCAGTACTGTCCCTCCGACAGTACGTCTCCCTCAGTACTGTCCCTCCGACAGTACGTCTCTCCCTCAGTACTGTCCCTCCGACAGTACGTCTCCCTCAGTACTGTCCCTCCGACAGTACTTCTCCCTCAGTACTGCCCCTCCGACAGTACGTCTCTCCCTCAGTACTGTCCCTCCGACAGTACGTCTCCCTCAGTACTGTCCCTCCGACAGTACTTCTCCCTCAGTACTGCCCCTCCGACAGTACTTCTCCCTCAGTACTGCCCCTCCGACAGTACGTCTCCCTCAGTACTGCCCCTCCGACAGTGCGGCACTCCCTCAGTACTGTCCCTCCGACAGTGCAGCACTCCATCAGTACTGCCCCTCCGACAGTGCGGCACTCCCTCAGTACTGCCCCTCCGACAGTGAGGCACTCCCTCAGTACTGCCCCTCCGACAGTACGTCTCCCTCAGTACTGCCCCTCCGACAGTGCGGCACTCCCTCAGTACTGCCCCTCCGACAGTACTTCTCCCTCAGTACTGCCCCTCCGACAGTACGTCTCCCTCAGTACTGCCCCTCCGACAGTGCGGCACTCCCTCAGTACTGTCCCTCCGACAGTGCAGCACTCCATCAGTACTGCCCCTCCGACAGTGCGGCACTCCCTCAGTACTGCCCCTCCGACAGTGAGGCACTCCCTCAGTACTGCCCCTCCGACAGTACGTCTCCCTCAGTACTGCCCCTCCGACAGTGAGGCACTCCCTCAGTACTGCCCCTCCGACAGTGAGGCACTCCCTCAGTACTGTCCCTCCGACAGTGCGGCACTCCCTCAGTACTGCCCCTCCGACAGTGCGGCACTCCCTCAGTACTGTCCCTCCGACAGTACGTCTCCCTCAGTACTGCCCCTCCGACAGTACGTCTCCCTCAGTACTGCCCCTCCGACAGTACGTCTCCCTCAGTACTGCCCCTCCAACAGTACGTCATCCTCAGTACTGCCCCTCCGACAGTATGTCTCCCTCAGTACTGCCCCTCCGACAGTACGTCTCCCTCAGTACTGTCCCTCCGACAGTACAGCACTCCCTCAGTACTGCCCCTCCGACAGTACGTCTCCCTCAGTACTGTCCCTCCGACAGTACGTCTCCCTCAGTACTGTCCCTCCGACAGTACGTCTCCCTCAGTACTGCCCCTCCGACAGTACTTCTCCCTCAGTACTGTCCCTCCGACAGTACACTCCCTCAGTACTGTCCCTCCGACAGTACGTCTCCCTCAGTACTGCCCCTCCGACAGTACGTCTCCCTCAGTACTGTCCCTCCGACAGTACGTCTCCCTCAGTACTGTCTCTCCGACAGTACGTCTCCCTCAGTACTGTCCCTCCGACAGTACGTCTCCCTCAGTACTGTCTCTCCGACAGTACGTCTCCCTCAGTACTGCCCCTCCGACAGTACGTCTCCCTCAGTACTGTCCCTCCGACAGTACGTCTCCCTCAGTACTTTCCCTCCGACAGTACGGCACTCCCTCAGTACTGTCCCTCCGACAGTACGTCTCCCTCAGTACTGTCCCTCCGACAGTACGTCTCCCTCAGTACTGCCCCTCCGACAGTACGTCTCCCTCAGTACTGTCCCTCCGACAGTACGGCACTCCCTCAGTACTGTCTCTCCGACAGTACGGCACTCCCTCAGTACTGTCCCTCCGACAGTACGTCTCCCTCAGTACTGCCCCTCCGACAGTACGTCTCCCTCAGTACTGCCCCTCCGACAGTACGTCTCCCTCAGTACTGCCCCTCCGACAGTACGTCTCCCTCAGTACTGCCCCTCCGACAGTACGTCTCCCTCAGTACTGCCCCTCCGACAGTACGACACTCCCTCAGTACTGTCCCTCCGACAGTACGTCTCCCTCAGTACTGTCCCTCCGACAGTACGTCACTCCCTCAGTACTGCCCCTCCGACAGTACGTCTCCCTCAGTACTGTCCCTCCGACAGTATGTCTCCCTCAGTACTGTCCCTCCGACAGTACGTCTCCCTCAGTACTGTCCCTCCGACAGTACGTCACTCCCTCAGTACTGCCCCTCCGACAGTACGTCTCCCTCAGTACTGCCCCTCCGACAGTACGTCTCCCTCAGTACTGCCCCTCCGATAGTACGTCTCCCTCAGTACTGCCCCTCCGAAAATACGTCTCCCTCAGTACTGTCCCTCCGACAGTACGTCTCCCTCAGTACTGCCCCTCCGACAGTACGTCTCCCTCAGTAATGCCCCTCCGACAGTACGTCTCTCCCTCAGTACTGTCCCTCCGACAGTACGTCTCCCTCAGTAGTTTCCCTCCGAAAGTACGTCACCCTCAGTACTGTCCCTCCGACAGTACGTCTCCCTCAGTACTGTCCCTCCGACAGTACGTCTCCCTCAGTACTGTCCCTCCGACAGTACGTCTCCCTCAGTACTGTCCCTCCGACAGTACGTCTCCCTCAGTACTGTCCCTCCGACAGTACGTCTCCCTCAGTACTGCCCCTCCGACAGTACGTCTCCCTCAGTACTGCCCCTCCGACAGTACGTCACCCTCAGTACTGCCCCTCCGACAGTACGGCACTCCCTCAGTACTGTCCCTCCGACAGTACGTCTCCCTCAGTACTGCCCCTCCGACAGTACGTCTCTCCCTCAGTACTGTCCCTCCGACAGTACGTCTCCCTCAGTACTGCCCCTCCGACAGTACGGCTCTCCCTCAGTACTGTCCCTCCGACAGTACGTCTCTCCCTCAGTACTGCCCCTCCGACAGTACGTCTCCCTCAGTAATGCCCCTCCGACAGTACGTCTCTCCCTCAGTACTGTCCCTCCGACAGTACGGGATTCCCTCATTACTGTCCCTCCGACAGTACGTCTCCCTCAGTACTGTCCCTCCGACAGTACGTCTCTCCCTCAGTACTGTCCCTCCGACAGTACGTCTCCCTCAGTACTGCCCCTCCGACAGTACGTCTCCCTCAGTACTGCCCCTCCGACAGCACGTCTCCCTCAGTACTGTCCCTCCGACAGTACGTCTCTCCCTCAGTACTGTCCCTCCGACAGTACGTCTCCCTCAGTACTGCCCCTCCGACAGCACGTCTCCCTCAGTACTGTCCCTCCAACAGTACGTCTCCCTCAGTACTGTCCCTCCGACAGTACGTCTCCCTCAGTACTGCCCCTCCGACAGCACGTCTCCCTCAGTACTGTCCCTCCGACAGTACGTCTCCCTCAGTACTGTCCCTCCGACAGTACGTCTCCCTCAGTACTGTCCCTCCGACAGTGCGGCACTCCCTCAGTACTGCCCCTCCGACAGTACGGCACTCCCTCAGTACTGCCCCTCCGACAGTACGTCTCCCTCAGTACTGTCCCTCCGACAGTGCGGCACTCCCTCAGTACTCTCCCTCCGACAGTGCGGCACTCCCTCAGTACTGCCCCTCCGACAGTACGACACTCCCTCAGTACTGTCCCTCCGACAGTACGTCTCCCTCAGTACTGTCCCTCCGACAGTACGTCTCCCTCAGTACTGTCTCTCCGACAGTACGTCTCCCTCAGTACTGCCCCTCCGACAGTACGTCTCCCTCAGTACTGCCCCTCCGACAGTACGTCTCCCTCAGTACTGCCCCTCCGACAGTACGTCTCCCTCAGTACTGTCCCTCCGACAGTACGTCTCCCTCAGTACTGTCCCTCTGACAGTACGGCACTCCCTCAGTACTGTCCCTCCGACAGTACGTCTCCCTCAGTACTGCCCCTCCGACAGTACGTCTCCCTCAGTACTGTCCCTCCGACAGTACGGCACTCCCTCAGTACTGTCTCTCCGACAGTACGTCTCCCTCAGTACTGTCCCTCCGACAGTACGGCACTCCCTCAGTACTGTCCCTCCGACAGTACGTCTCCCTCAGTACTGTCCCTCCGACAGTACGTCTCCCTCAGTACTGTCCCTCCGACAGTACGTCTCCCTCAGTACTGTCCCTCCGACAGTACGTCTCCCTCAGTACTGTCCCTCCGACAGTACGTCTCCCTCAGTACTGTCCCTCCGACAGTACCTCTCCCTCAGTACTGCCCCTCCGACAGTACGTCTCCCTCAGTACTGTCCCTCCGACAGTACGTCTCCCTCAGTACTGTCCCTCCGACAGTACGTCTCCCTCAGTACTGTCTCTCCGACAGTACGGCACTCCCTCAGTACTGTCCCTCCGACAGTACGTCTCCCTCAGTACTGTCCCTCCGACAGTACGTCTCCCTCAGTACTGTCTCTCCGACAGTACGTCACTCCCTCAGTACTGTCCCTCCGACAGTACGTCTCCCTCAGTACTGCCCCTCCGACAGTACGTCTCCCTCAGTACTGCCCCTCCGATAGTACGTCTCCCTCAGTACTGCCCCTCCGAAAATACGTCTCCCTCAGTACTGTCCCTCCGACAGTACGTCTCCCTCAGTACTGTCCCTCCGACAGTACGTCTCCCTCAGTACTGCCCCTCCGACAGTACGTCTCCCTCAGAACTGCCCCTCCGACAGTACGTCTCCCTCAGTACTGCCCCTCCGACAGTACGTCTCTCCCTCAGTACTGTCCCTCCGACAGTACGTCTCCCTCAGTACTGCCGCTCCAACAGTACGTTTCCCTCAGTACTGTCCCTCCGACAGTAGGTCTCCCTCAGTGCTGCCCCTCCGACAGTACGTCTCCCTCAGTACTGCCCCTCCGACAGTACGTCTCCCTCAGTACTGCCCCTCCGACAGTACGTCTCCCTCAGTACTGCCCCTCCGACAGTACGTCTCCCTCAGTACTGCCCCTCCGACAGTACGTCTCCCTCAGTACTGTCCCTCCGACAGTACGTCTCCCTCAGTACTGCCCCTCCGACAGTACGTCTCCCTCAGTAATGCCCCTCCGACAGTACGTCTCTCCCTCAGTACTGTCCCTCCGACAGTACGTCTCCCTCAGTACTGCCCCTCCGACAGTACATCTCCCTCAGTAGTTTCCCTTCGAAAGTACGTCTCCCTCAGTAATGCCCCTCCGACAGTACGTCTCTCCCTCATTACTGTCCCTCCGACAGTACGTCTCCCTCAGTACTGCCCCTCCGACAGTACGGGATTCCCTCATTACTGCCCCTCCGACAGTACGTCTCCCTCAGTACTGTCCCTCCGACAGTACGTCTCCCTCAGTACTGTCCCTCCGACAGTACGTCTCCCTCAGTACTGTCCCTCCGACAGTACGTCTCCCTCATTACTGCCCCTCCGACAGTACGTCTCCCTCAGTACTGTCCCTCCGACAGTACGTCTCCCTCAGTACTGTCCCTCCGACAGTACGTCTCCCTCAGTACTGTCCCTCCGACAGTACTTCTCCCTCAGTACTGCCCCTCCGACAGTACGTCTCCCTCAGTACTGTCCCTCCGACAGTGCAGCACTCCCTCAGTACTGCCCCTCCGACAGTGCGGCACTCCCTCAGTACTGTCCCTCCGACAGTGCAGCACTCCCTCAGTAATGCCCCTCCGACAGTACGTCTCCCTCAGTACTGCCCCTACGACAGTACGGCACTCCCTCAGTACTGCCCCTCCGACAGTACGGCACTCCCTCAGTACTGCCCCTCCGACAGTACGTCTCCCTCAGTACTGTCCCTCCGACAGTGCGGCACTCCCTCAGTACTGCCCCTCCGACAGTACGACACTCCCTCAGTACTGTCCCTCCGACAGTACGTCTCCCTCAGTACTGTCCCTCCGACAGTACGTCTCCCTCAGTACTGTCTCTCCGACAGTACGTCTCCCTCAGTACTGCCCCTCCGACAGTACGTCTCCCTCAGTACTGCCCCTCCGACAGTACGTCTCCCTCAGTACTGCCCCTCCGACAGTACGTCTCCCTCAGTACTGCCCCTCCGACAGTACGTCTCCCTCAGTACTGTCCCTCCGACAGTACGGCACTCCCTCAGTACTGTCCCTCCGACAGTACGTCTCCCTCAGTACTGCCCCTCCGACAGTACGTCTCCCTCAGTACTGCCCCTCCGACAGTACGTCTCCCTCAGTACTGTCCCTCCCACAGTACGTCTCCCTCAGTACTGCCCCTCCGACAGTACGTCTCCCTCAGTACTGTCCCTCCGACAGTACGTCTCCCTCAGTACTGCCCCTCCGACAGTACGTCTCCCTCAGTACTGTCCCTCCGACAGTACGGCACTCCCTCAGTACTGTCCCTCCGACAGTACGGCACTCCCTCAGTACTGTCCCTCCGACAGTACGTCTCCCTCAGTACTGCCCCTCCGACAGTACGTCTCCCTCAGTACTGTCTCTCCGACAGTACGGCACTCCCTCAGTACTGTCCCTCCGACAGTACGTCTCCCTCAGTACTGCCCCTCCGACAGTACGTCTCCCTCAGTACTGCCCCTCCGACAGTACATCTCCCTCAGTACTGTCCCTCCGGCAGTACGTCTCCCTCAGTACTGCCCCTCCGACAGTACGTCTCCCTCAGTACTGCCCCTCCGACAGTACGTCTCCCTCAGTACTGCCCCTCCGACAGTACGTCTCCCTCAGTACTGTCTCTCCGACAGTGCGGCACTCCCTCAGTACTGCCCCTCCGACAGTACGTCTCCCTCAGTACTGTCCCTCCGACAGTACGTCTCCCTCAGTACTGTCCCTCCGACAGTACGTCTCCCTCAGTACTGTCCCTCCGACAGTACGTCTCCCTCAGTACTGTCCCTCCGACAGTACGTCTCCCTCAGTACTGCCCCTCCGACAGTACGTCTCCCTCAGAACTGCCCCTCCGACAGTACGTCTCTCCCTCAGTACTGTCCCTCCGACAGTACGTCTCCCTCAGTACTGCCGCTCCAACAGTACGTCTCCCTCAGTACTGTCCCTCCGACAGTAGGTCTCCCTCAGTACTGCCCCTCCGACAGTACGTCTCCCTCAGTACTGCCCCTCCGACAGTACGTCTCCCTCAGTACTGCCCCTCCGACAGTACGTCTCCCTCAGTACTGCCCCTCCGACAGTACGTCTCCCTCAGTACTGCCCCTCTGTCAGTACGTCTCCCTCAGTACTGCCCCTCCGACAGTATGTCTCTCCCTCAGTACTGTCCCTCCGACAGTACGTCTCCCTCAGTAGTTTCCCTTCGAAAGTACGTCTCCCTCAGTAATACCCCTCCGACAGTACGTCTCTCCCTCATTACTGTCCCTCCGACAGTACGTCTCCCTCAGTACTGCCCCTCCGACAGTACGGGATTCCCTCATTACTGCCCCTCCGACAGTACGTCTCCCTCAGTACTGTCCCTCCGACAGTACGTCTCCCTCAGTACTGTCCCTCCGACAGTACGTCTCCCTCAGTACTGCCCCTCCTACAGTGCGTCTCCCTCAGTACTGTCCCTCCGACAGTACGTCTCCCTCAGTACTGCCCCTCCGACAGTACGGCACTCCCTCAGTACTGCCCCTCCGACAGTGCGGTGCTCCCTCAGTACTGTCCCTCAAACAGTGCGGCACTCCCTCAGTACTGTCCCTCCGACAGTACGTCTCCCTCAGTACTGTCCCTCCGACAGTACGTCTCCCTCAGTACTGCCCCTACGACAGTACGTCTCCCTCAGTACTGCCCCTCCGACAGTACGTCTCCCTCAGTACTGCCCCTCCGACAGTACGTCTCCCTCAGTACTGTCCCTCCGACAGTGCGGCACTCCCTCAGTACTCTCCCTCCGACAGTGCGGCACTCCCTCAGTAGTGTCCCTCCGACAGTACGTCTCCCTCAGTAGTGTCCCTCCGACAGTACGTCTCCCTCAGTACTGCCCCTCCGACAGTACGTCTCCCTCAGTACTGTCCCTCCGACAGTACGTCTCCCTCAGTACTGCCCCTCCGACAGTGCAGCACTCCCTCAGTACTGCCCCTCCGACAGTGCGGCACTCCCTCAGTACTGTCCCTCCGACAGTACGTCTCCCTCAGTACTGTCCCTCCGACAGTGCGGCACTCCCTCAGTACTGTCCCTCCGAAAGTACGTCTCCCTCAGTACTGTCCCTCCGACAATTCGGCATTCCCTCAGTACTGTCCCTCCGACAGTACGTCTCCCTCAGTACTGCCCCTCCGACAGTACGTCTCCCTCAGTACTGTCCCTCCGACAGTACGTCTCCCTCAGTACTGTCCCTCCGACAGTACGTCTCCCTCAGTACTGTCCCTCCGACAGTACTTCTCCCTCAGTACTGTCCCTCCGACAGTACGTCTCCCTCAGTACTGTCCCTCCGACAGTACGTCTCCCTCAGTACTGTCCCTCCGACAGTACTTCTCCCTCAGTACTGCCCCTCCGACAGTACGTCTCCCTCAGTACTGTCCCTCCGACAGTACGTCTCCCTCAGTACTGTCCCTCCGACAGTACTTCTCCCTCAGTACTGCCCCTCCGACAGTACGTCTCCCTCAGTACTGTCCCTCCGACAGTACGTCTCCCTCAGTACTGCCCCTCCGACAGTGCGGCACTCCCTCAGTACTGTCCCTCCGACAGTGCAGCACTCCCTCAGTACTGTCCCTCCGACAGTGCGGTGCTCCCTCAGTACTGTCCCTCAAACAGTGCGGCACTCCCTCAGTACTGTCCCTCCGACAGTACGTCTCTCCCTCAGTACTGCCCCTCCGACAGTACGTCTCCCTCAGTACTGCCCCTACGACAGTACGTCTCCCTCAGTACTGCCCCTCCGACAGTACGTCTCCCTCAGTACTGCCCCTCCGACAGTACGTCTCCCTCAGTACTGTCCCTCCGACAGTACGTCTCCCTCAGTACTGCCCCTCCGACAGTACGTCTCCCTCAGTACTGTCCCTCCGACAGTACGTCTCCCTCAGTACTGTCCCTCCGACAGTGCGGCACTCCCTCAGTACTCTCCCTCCGACAGTGCGGCACTCCCTCAGTACTGTCCCTCCGACAGTACGTCTCCCTCAGTAGTGTCCCTCCGACAGTACGTCTCCCTCAGTACTGCCCCTCCGACAGTACCTCTCCCTCAGTACTGCCCCTCCGACAGTGCAGCACTCCCTCAGTACTGCCCCTCCGACAGTGCGGCACTCCCTCAGTACTGTCCCTCCGACAGTACGTCTCCCTCAGTACTGCCCCTCCGACAGTGCGGCACTCCCTCAGTACTGCCCCTCCGACAGTACGTCTCCCTCAGTACTGTCCCTCCGAAAGTACGTCTCCCTCAGTACTGTCCCTCCGACAGTACGTCTCCCTCAGTACTGTCCCTCCGACAGTACGTCTCCCTCAGTACTGCCCCTCCGACAGTACGGCACTCCCTCAGTACTGTCCCTCCGACAGTACGTCTCCCTCAGTACTGTCCCTCCGACAGTACGTCTCCCTCAGTACAGCCACTCCGACAGTACGTCTCCCTCAGTACTGTCCCTCCGACAGTACGGCACTCCCTCAGTACTGTCCCTCCGACAGTACGTCTCTCTCAGTACTGTCCCTCCGACAGTACGTCTCCCTCAGTACTGTCCCTCCGACAGTACGTCTCCCTCAGTACTGTCTCTCCGACAGTACGGCACTCCCTCAGTACTGTCCCTCCGACAGTACGTCTCCCTCAGTACTGCCCCTCCGAAAATACGTCTCCCTCAGTACTGTCCCTCCGACAGTATGTCTCCCTCAGTACTGCCCCTCCGACAGTACGTCTCCCTCAGTACTGCCCCTCCGACAGTACGTCTCCCTCAGTACTGCCCCTCCGACAGTACGTCTCCCTCAGTACTGTCCCTCCGACAGTACGTCTCCCTCAGTACTGCCCCTCCGACAGTACGTCTCCCTCAGTACTGCCCCTCCGACAGTACGTCTCCCTCAGTACTGCCCCTCCGACAGTACGTCTCCCTCAGTACTGCCCCTCCGACAGTACATCTCCCTCAGTACTGCCCCTCCGACAGTACATCTCCCTCAGTACTGCCCCTCCGACAGTACGGCACTCCCTCAGTACTGCCCCTCCGACAGTACTTCTCCCTCAGTACTGTCCCTCCGACAGTACGGCACTCCCTCAGTACTGCCCCTCCGACAGTGCGGCACTCCCTCAGTACTGCCCCTCCGACAGTGCAGCACTCCCTCAGTACTGTCCCTCCGACAGTACGTCTCCCTCAGTACTGCCCCTCCGACAGTACGTCTCCCTCAGTACTGTCCCTCCGACAGTACGTCTCTCCCTCAGTACTGCCCCTCCGACAGTACGTCTCCCTCAGTACTGCCCCTCCGACAGTACGTCTCCCTCAGTACTGTCCCTCCGACAGTGCGGCACTCCCTCAGTACTCTCCCACCGACAGTGCGGCACTCCCTCAGTACTGTCCCTCCGACAGTACGTCTCCCTCAGTAGTGTCCCTCCGACAGTACGTCTCCCTCAGTACTGTCCCTCCGACAGTACGTCTCCCTCAGTACTGTCCCTCCGACAGTACCTCTCCCTCAGTACTGCCCCTCCGACAGTGCAGCACTCCCTCAGTACTGCCCCTCCGACAGTGCGGCACTCCCTCAGTACTGTCCCTCCGACAGTACCTCTCCCTCAGTACTGCCCCTCCGACAGTGCAGCACTCCCTCAGTACTGCCCATCCGACAGTGCGGCACTCCCTCAGTACTGTCCCTCCGACAGTACGTCTCCCTCAGTACTGCCCCTCCGACAGTGCGGCACTCCCTCAGTACTGCCCCTCCGACAGTACGTCTCCCTCAGTACTGTCCCTCCGAAAGTACGTCTCCCTCAGTACTGTCCCTCCGACAGTACGGCACTCCCTCAGTACTGTCCCTCCGACAGTACGTCTCCCTCAGTACTGTCCCTCCGACAGTACGTCTCCCTCACTACTGCCCCTCCGACAGTACGTCTCCCTCAGTACTGTCCCTCCGACAGTACGGCACTCCCTCAGTACTGCCCCTCCGACAGTACGTCTCCCTCAGTACTGTCCCTCCGACAGTACGTCTCCCTCAGTACTGCCCCTCCGACAGTACGTCTCCCTCAGTACTGTCCCTCCGACAGTACGTCTCCCTCAGTACTGCCCCTCCGACAGTACGTCTCCCTCAGTACTGTCCCTCCGACAGTACGTCTCCCTCAGTACTGCCCCTCCGACAGTACGTCTCCCTCAGTACTGCCCCTCCGATAGTACGTCTCCCTCAGTACTGCCCCTCCGACAGTACGTCTCCCTCAGTACTGCCCCTCCGACAGTACGTCTCCCTCAGTACTGTCCCTCCGAAAATACGTCTCCCTCAGTACTGTCCCTCCGACAGTACGTCTCTCCCTCAGTACTGTCCCTCCGACAGTACGTCTCCCTCAGTACTGCCCCTCCAACAGTACGTCTCCCTCAGTACTGCCCCTCCGACAGTACGTCTCCCTCAGTACTGTCCCTCCGACAGTACGTCTCCCTCAGTACTGCCCCTCCGACAGTACGTCTCCCTCAGTAGTTTCCCTCCGAAAGTACGTCTCCCTCAGTACTGCCCCTCCGACAGTACGTCTCCCTCAGTAATGCCCCTCCGACAGTATGTCTCTCCCTCAGTACTGTCCCTCCGACAGTACGTCTCCCTCAGTACTGCCCCTCCGACAGTACGTCTCCCTCAGTAGTTTCCCTCCGAAAGTACGTCTCCCTCAGTACTGTCCCTCCGACAGTACGGGATTCCCTCATTACTGTCCCTCCGACAGTACGTCTCCCTCAGTACTGCACCTCCGAAAGTACGTCTCCCTCAGTACTGTCCCTCCGACAGTACGTCTCCCTCAGTACTGTCCCTCCGACAGTACGTCTCCCTCATTACTGTCCCTCCGACAGTACGTCTCTCCCTCAGTACTGTCCCTCCGACAGTACGTCTCCCTCAGTACTGTCCCTCCGACAGTACTTCTCCCTCAGTACTGCCCCTCCGACAGTACGTCTCCCTCAGTACTGTCCCTCCGACAGTACGGCACTCCCTCAGTACTGCCCCTCCGACAGTGCGGCACTCCCTCAGTACTGTCCCTCCGATAGTACGTCTCCCTCAGTACTGTCCCTCCGACAGTGCAGCACTCCCTCAGTACTGTCCCTCCGACAGTGCGGTGCTCCCTCAGTACTGTCCCTCAAACAGTGCGCCACTCCCTCAGTACTGTCCCTCCGACAGCACGTCTCCCTCAGTACTGTCCCTCCGACAGTGCGGCACTCCCTCAGTACTGTCCCTCCGACAGCACGTCTCCCTCAGTACTGTCCCTCCGACAGCACGTCTCCCTCAGTACTGTCCCTCAAACAGTGCGCCACTCCCTCAGTACTGTCCCTCCGACAGTACGTCTCCCTCAGTACTGCCCCTCCGACAGTACGTCTCCCTCAGTACTGTCCCTCCGACAGTACGTCTCCCTCAGTACTGCCCCTCCGACAGTGCGGCACTCCCTCAGTACTGTCCCTCCGACAGTACGTCTCCCTCAGTACTGCCCCTCCGACAGTCCGTCTCCCTCAGTACTGTCCCTCCGACAGTACGGCACTCCCTCAGTACTGTCCCTCCGACAGTACATCTCCCTCAGTACTGCCCCTCCGACAGTACGTCTCCCTCAGTACTGTCCCTCCAACAGTACGTCTCCCTCAGTACTGCCCCTCCGACAGTGCGGCACTCCCTCAGTACTGTCCCTCCGACAGTACGTCTCCCTCAGTACTGCCCCTCCGACAGTCCGTCTCCCTCAGTACTGTCCCTCCGACAGTACGGCACTCCCTCAGTACTGCCCCTCCGACAGTACGTCTCCCTCAGTACTGTCCCTCCGACAGTACGTCTCCCTCAGTACTGTCCCTCCGACAGTACGTCTCCCTCAGTACTGTCCCTCCGACAGTACGTCTCCCTCAGTACTGTCCCTCCGACAGTACGTCTCCCTCAGTACTGCCCCTCCGACAGTACGTCTCCCTCAGTACTGTCCCTCCGACAGTACGTCTCCCTCAGTACTGTCCCTCCGACAGTACGGCACTCCCTCAGTACTGTCCCTCCGACAGTACGTCTCCCTCAGTACTGTCCCTCCGACAGTACGGCACTCCCTCAGTACTGTCCCTCCGACAGTACGTCTCCCTCAGTACTGTCCCTCCGACAGTACGTCTCCCTCAGTACTGTCCCTCCGACAGTACGTCTCCCTCAGTACTGTCCCTCCGACAGTACGGCACTCCCTCAGTACTGTCCCTCCGACAGTACGTCTCCCTCAGTACTGTCCCTCCGACAGTACGTCTCCCTCAGTACTGCCCCTCCGACAGTACGTCTCCCTCAGTACTGCCCCTCCGACAGTACGTCTCCCTCAGTAGTGTCCCTCCGACAGTACGTCTCCCTCAGTACTGCCCCTCCGACAGTACGTCTCCTTCAGTACTGCCCCTCCGACAGTACCTCTCCCTCAGTACTGCCCCTCCGACAGTACGTCTCCCTCAGTACTGCCCGTCCGACAGTACGTCTCCCTCAGTAGTGTCCCTCCGACAGTGCGGCACTCCCTCAGTACTGCCCCTCCGACAGTACGTCTCCCTCAGTAGTGTCCCTCCGACAGTACGTCTCCCTCAGTACTGTCCCTCCGACAGTACGTCTCCCTCAGTACTGCCCCTCCGACAGTGCGGCACTCCCTCAGTACTGTCCCTCCGAAAGTACGTCTCCCTCAGTACTGTCCCTCCGACAGTACGGCACTCCCTCAGTACTGTCCCTCCGACAGTACGTCTCCCTCAGTACTGTCCCTCCGACAGTGCGGATCTCCCTCAGTACTGTCCCTCCGACAGTACGTCTCCCTCAGTACTGCCCCTCCGACAGTGCAGCACTCCCTCAGTACTGTCCCTCCGACAGTACGTCTCCCTCAGTACTGTCCCTCCGACAGTACGTCTCCCTCAGTACTGCCCCTCCGACAGTACGTCTCCCTCAGTACTGTCCCTCCGAAAGTACGTCTCCCTCAGTACTGCCCCTCCGAAAGTACGTCTCCCTCAGTACTGCCCCTCCGACAGTACGTCTCCCTCAGTACTGTCCCTCCGACAGTGCGGTACTCCCTCAGTACTGTCCCTCCGACAGTAGGTCTCCCTCAGTACTGTCCCTCCGACAGTACGTCTCCCTCAGTACTGTCCCTCCGACAGTACGTCTCCCTCAGTACTGTCCCTCCGACAGTAAGTCTCCCTCAGTACTGTCCCTCCGACAGTACGTCTCCCTCAGTACTGCCCCTCCGACAGTACGTCTCCCTCAGTACTGTCCCTCCGACAGTACGGCACTCCCTCAGTACTGTCCCTCCGACAGTGCGGCACTCCCTCAGTACTGTCCCTCCGACAGTACGTCTCCCTCAGTACTGCCCCTCAGACAGTACGTCTCCCTCAGTACTGTCCCTCCGACAGTGCGGCACTCCCTCAGTACTGTCCCTCCGACAGTGCGGCACTCCCTCAGTACTGTCCCTCCGACAGTGCGGTGCTCCCTCAGTACTGTCCCTCCGACAGTGCGGCACTCCCTCAGTACTGTCCCTCCGACAGTACGTCTCCCTCAGTACTGTCCCTCCGACAGTGCAGCACTCCCTCAGTACTGTCCCTCCGACAGTGCAGCACTCCCTCAGTACTGCCCCTCCGACAGTACGTCTCCCTCAGTACTGCCCCTCCGACAGTACGTCTCCCTCAGTACTGTCCCTCCGACAGTACGTCTCCCTCAGTACTGCCCCTCCGACAGTACGTCTCCCTCAGTACTGTCCCTCCGACAGTGCGGCACTCCCTCAGTACTGTCCCTCCGACAGTACGTCTCCCTCAGTACTGTCCCTCCGACAGTACGTCTCCCTCAGTACTGCCCCTCCGACAGTACGTCTCCCTCAGTACTGCCCCTCCGACAGTACGTCTCCCTCAGTACTGCCCCTCCGACAGTACGTCTCCCTCAGTACTGTCCCTCCGACAGTACGTCCCCCTCAGTACTGCCCCTCCGACAGTACGTCTCCCTCAGTACTGTCCCTCCGACAGTGCGGCACTCCCTCAGTACTGTCCCTCCGACAGTACGTCTCCCTCAGTACTGCCCCTCCGACAGTACGTCTCCCTCAGTACTGCCCCTCCGACAGTACGTCTCCCTCAGTACTGCCCCTCCGACAGTACGTCTCCCTCAGTACTGCCCCTCCGACAGTACGTCTCCCTCAGTCCTGTCCCTCCGACAGTACGTCTCCCTCAGTACTGTCCCTCCGACAGTACGGCACTCCCTCAGTACTGTCCCTCCGACAGTACGTCTCCCTCAGTACTGT
>NW_027252604.1:0-23144 GCF_044704955.1 Pristiophorus japonicus | reverse complement strand
ATCCCGAGGGGAGGGGAGGGGTGGGGATAGTGTCCCGAGGAGAGTGGAGAGCGTCCCAGGGGGAGGAGAGAGTGTCCCAGATGGAGGGGAGGGGAGGGGAGAGTGAACCGGAGGGAGGGGTGGGGAGAGGTGGGGAGAGTGTCCCGGGGGGAGGGGAGAGGAGAGTGTCCCCGGGGGTGGGAAGGGGAGAGTGTCCCGGGGGGAGGGAAGGGGAGAGTGTGCCGGGGGGAGAGGAGGGGAGAGTGTCCCGAGGGGAGGGGAGAGTGTTCCGAGGGGAGGGGAGTGTGTCCCGGGGGAAGGGGAGATTGTCCCTGGGGGAGGGGAGAGTGTCTCGGGAGAGGGGAGTGTGTCCCGGTGGGAGAGGAGAGTGTCACGGGGGGAGGGGAGAGTGTCCCGAGGGGAGTAGAGGGGCGAGTGTCCCGGGGGGTGGAAGAGTGTCTCAGGGGGAGGGGAGAGTGCCCCAGGGAGGGGTAAGTGTCCCAGGGGGAGGGGAGAGTGTCCGGAGGGGAGCGGAGAGTGTCCCGAACCGAGGGGAGAGTGTCCCGAGGGGAGGGGAGAGTCTCCCGAGGGGAGGGGAGAGTGTACCGAGGGGAGGGGATAGTGTCCCGAGGGGAGGGGAGGGGATAGTGTCCCGGGGATGGGAGAGAGTGTCTCAGGGGAGGGGAGAGTGACCCGGGGGGAGGGGAGAATCTCTCAAGGGGAGGGGAGAGTGCTCAGGGTGAGGGGAGAGTGTCCCAGGGGGAGAGAGGAGAGTGTCCCAGGGGGAGAGGAGGGGAAAGTGTCCCGGGGGAGGAGATAGGAGAGTGTCCCGAGGGGAGGGGAGAAAGTCCCTGGGGGCGGGGAGGGGAGAGTGTCCCGAGGGGAGGGGAGAGTGTCCCGAGGGGAGGGGAGAGTGTCCCAGGGGGAGGGGAGGGGAGAATGTCCCAAAGGGAGGGGAGAGTGTCCCGGGAGGACGGAGAGTGTCCCGGGGGGAGGGGAGAGTGTCCCGGGGGGAGGGGTGAGTGTCCCAGGGGGAGGGGAGAGTGTCCCGAGGGAGAGGAGAGTGTCCCGAGGGGAGAGTGTCCCGAGGGGAGGGGAGAATATCCCGAGGGGAGGGGAGAGTGTCCCGGGGGGAGGGGAGAGTGTCCCGGTGGGATGGGAGAGTGTCCCGGGGGGAGGGGAGAGTGTCCCGGGGGAGGGGTGAGTGTCTCGGGGGGAGGGGAGAGTGTCCCGAGGGGAGGGGAGGGGAGAGAGTCCCGGGGGGAGGGGGAGAGTGTCCCAGAGGGAGGGGAGAGTGTCCCGAGGGGAGGGGAGAGTGTCCCGGGGGGAGGGGAGAGTGTCCCGAAGGGAGGGGAGAGTGTCCCGGGGGGAGGGGTGAGTGTCTCGGGGGGAGGGGAGAGTGTCCCGAGGGGAGGGGAGGGGAGAGTGTCCCAAGGGGAGGGGAGAGTGTCCCGGGGTGAGGGGAGAGTGTCCCGGGGGGAGGGGAGAGTGTCCCGGTGGGATGGGAGAGTGTCTCGGGGGAGGGGATAGTGTCCCGAGTGGAGGGGAGTGTGTCTCAGTTGAAGGGGAGAGTGTACCGGGGGGAGGGGAGAGTGTCCCGAGGGGAAAGGAGAGTGTCCCGGAGGAAGGGGAGATTGTCCCGGTGGGAGTGGAGAGTGTCTCGGGGGGAGGGGAGAGTGTCTCTGGGGGAGGGTAGAGTGACCCGGGGGGAGGGGAGACTGTCCCGGGGGGAAGGGACAGTGTCCCGCGGGGAAGGGACAGTGTCCCGGGGGGAGCGGAGAGTGTCCCGAGTGGAGGGGACTGTGTCTCAGTTGGAGGGGAGAGTGTTCTGCGGGGAGGGGAGAGTGTCCCGGGGGTAGGGGAGAATGTCCAGGTGGGAGGGGAGAGTGACCCGAGGGAGGGCAGGGGAGTGTGTCCCGGGGGGAGGGGAGAGTGTCCCGGGGGGAGGGGAGAGTGTCCCGGGGGGAGGGCAGGGGAGAGTGGCCCAGGGGAGTGGAAAGTGTCCCAGGGGGAGGGGAGAGTGTCCGGAGGGGAGGGGAGAGTGTCCCGAGGGGAGTGGAGAGTGTCCCGAGGGGAGAGTGTCCCGAGGGGAGGGGAGAATATCCCGAGGGGAGGGGAGAGTGTCCCGGGCGGAGGGGAGATTGTCCCGCGGGTGGGGGAGAGTGTCTCAGGGGAGGGGAGAGTGTCCCGGGGGGAGGGGAGAATGTCCCGGGGGGAGGGGAGAGTGTCTCTGGGGGAGGGGAGAGTGTCCCGGGGGGAGGGGAGAATGTCCCGGGGGGAGGGGATAGTGTCCCGGGGGTGGGGGAGCGTGTCTCAGGGTGAGGGGAGAGTGTCCCAGGGGGAGGGGAGAGTGTCCCGAGGGGAGAGGAGAGTGTCCCGAGGGGAGAGTGTCCCGAGGGGAGGGGAGAATATCCCGAGGGGAGATGAGAGTGTCCCGGGCGGAGGGGAGATTGTCCCGGGGGGAGGGGAGAGTGTCCCGGGGGAGGGGAGAGTGTCCCGGGGGGAGGGGAGAGTGTCCCGGGGGGAGGGGAGAGTGTACCGAGGGGAGGGGAGGGGAGAGTGTCCCGGGGGGAGGGGAGAGTGTCCCGGGGGGAGGGGGGAGTGTCCCGGGGGGAGGGGAGATTGTCTCGGGGAGAGGGGAGAGTGTCCCGAGGGGAGGGGAGGCGGAAGTGTCCCGGGGGGAGTGGAGAGTGTCTCAGGGGGAGGTGAGAGGAGAGTGTCCCGGAAGGAGGGGAGGGGAGAGTATCCCGAGGGGAGGGGAGGGGTGGGGATAGTGTCCCGAGGAGAGTGGAGAGCGTCCCAGGGGGAGGAGAGAGTGTCCCAGATGGAGGGGAGGGGAGGGGAGAGTGAACCGGAGGGAGGGGTGGGGAGAGGTGGGGAGAGTGTCCCGGGGGGAGGGGAGAGGAGAGTGTCCCCGGGGGTGGGAAGGGGAGAGTGTCCCGGGGGGAGGGAAGGGGAGAGTGTGCCGGGGGGAGAGGAGGGGAGAGTGTCCCGAGGGGAGGGGAGAGTGTTCCGAGGGGAGGGGAGTGTGTCCCGGGGGAAGGGGAGATTGTCCCTGGGGGAGGGGAGAGTGTCTCGGGAGAGGGGAGTGTGTCCCGGTGGGAGAGGAGAGTGTCACGGGGGGAGGGGAGAGTGTCCCGAGGGGAGTAGAGGGGCGAGTGTCCCGGGGGGTGGAAGAGTGTCTCAGGGGGAGGGGAGAGTGCCCCAGGGGAGGGGTAAGTGTCCCAGGGGGAGGGGAGAGTGTCCGGAGGGGAGCGGAGAGTGTCCCGAACCGAGGGGAGAGTGTCCCGAGGGGAGGGGAGAGTCTCCCGAGGGGAGGGGAGAGTGTACCGAGGGGAGGGGATAGTGTCCCGAGGGGAGGGGAGGGGATAGTGTCCCGGGGATGGGAGAGAGTGTCTCAGGGGAGGGGAGAGTGACCCGGGGGGAGGGGAGAATCTCTCAAGGGGAGGGGAGAGTGTCTCAGGGTGAGGGGAGAGTGTCCCAGGGGGAGAGGAGAGTGTCCCAGGGGGAGAGGAGGGGAAAGTGTCCCGGGGGGAGGAGATAGGAGAGTGTCCCGAGGGGAGGGGAGAAAGTCCCTGGGGGCGGGAGGGGAGAGTGTCCCGAGGGGAGGGGAGAGTGTCCCGAGGGGAGGGGAGAGTGTCCCAGGGGGAGGGGAGGGGAGAATGTCCCAAAGGGAGGGGAGAGTGTCCCGGGAGGACGGGAGAGTGTCCCGGGGGGAGGGGAGAGTGTCCCGGGGGGAGGGGTGAGTGTCCCAGGGGGAGGGGAGAGTGTCCCGAGGGGAGAGGAGAGTGTCCCGAGGGGAGAGTGTCCCGAGGGGAGGGGAGAATATCCCGAGGGGAGGGGAGAGTGTCCCGGGCGGAGGGGAGATTGTCCCGGGGGGAGGGGAGAGTGTCCCGGGGGAGGGGAGAGTGTCCCGGGGGGAGGGGAGAGTGTCCCGAGGGGAGGGGAGAGTGTACCGAGGGGAGGGGAGGGGAGAGTGTCCCGGGGGGAGGGGAGAGTGTCCCGGGGGGAGGGGGGAGTGTCCCGGGGGGAGGGGAGAGTGTCTCGGGGAGAGGGGAGAGTGTCCCGAGGGGAGGGGAGGCGGAAGTGTCCCGGGGGGAGTGGAGAGTGTCTCAGGGGGCGGTGAGAGGAGAGTGTCCCGGAAGGAGGGGAGGGGAGAGTATCCCGAGGGGAGGGGAGGGGTGGGGATAGTGTCCCGAGGGGAGTGGAGAGCGTCCCAGGGGGAGGAGAGAGTGTCCCAGGTGGAGGGGAGGGGAGGGGAGAGTGAACCGGAGGGAGGGGTGGGGAGAGGTGGGGAGAGTGTCCCGGGGGGAGGGGAGAGGAGAGTGTCCCCGGGGGTGGGAAGGGGAGAATGTCCCGGGGGGAGGGAAGGGGAGAGTGTCCCGGGGGGAGAGGAGGGGAGAGTGTCCCGAGGGGAGGGGAGAGTGTTCCGAGGGGAGGGGAGTGTGTCCCGGGGGAAGGGGAGATTGTCCCTGGGGGAGGGGAGAGTGTCTCGGGGGAGGGGAGTGTGTCCCGGTGGGAGAGGAGAGTGTCACGGGGGGAGGGGAGAGTGTCCCGAGGGGAGTAGAGGGGCGAGTGTCCCGGGGGGTGGAAGAGTGTCTCAGGGGGAGGGGAGAGTGCCCCAGGGGAGGGGTAAGTGTCCCAGGGGGAGGGGAGAGTGTCCGGAGGGGAGCGGAGAGTGTCCCGAACCGAGGGGAGAGTGTCCCGAGGGGAGGGGAGAGTCTCCCGAGGGGAGGGGAGAGTGTACCGAGGGGAGGGGATAGTGTCCCGAGGGGAGGGGAGGGGATAGTGTCCCGGGGATGGGAGAGAGTGTCTCAGGGGAGGGGAGAGTGACCCGGGGGGAGGGGAGAATCTCTCAAGGGGAGGGGAGAGTGTCTCAGGGTGAGGGGAGAGTGTCCCAGGGGGAGAGGAGAGTGTCCCAGGGGGAGAGGAGGGGAAAGTGTCCCGGGGGGAGGAGATAGGAGAGTGTCCCGAGGGGAGGGGAGAAAGTCCCTGGGGGCGGGAGGGGAGAGTGTCCCGAGGGGAGGGGAGAGTGTCCCGAGGGGAGGGGAGAGTGTCCCAGGGGGAGGGGAGGGGAGAATGTCCCAAAGGGAGGGGAGAGTGTCCCGGGAGGACGGGAGAGTGTCCCGGGGGGAGGGGAGAGTGTCCCGGGGGGAGGGGTGAGTGTCTCGGGGGAGGGGAGAGTGTCCCGAGGGGAGGGGAGGGGATAGAGTCCCGGGGGGAGGGGTGAGTGTCCCAGAGGGAGGGGAGAGTGTCCCGAGGGGAGGGGAGAGTGTCCCGAGGGGAGGGGAGAGTGTCCCGGGGAGAGGGGAGAGTGTCCCGGGGAGAGGGGAGAGTGTCCCGCGGGGAGGGGAGTGTGTACCGGGGGGAGGGGAGGGGAGAGTGTCCCGAGGGGAGTGGAGAGCGTCCCAGGGGGAGTGGAGAGTGTCCCCGGGGGAGGGGAGGGGAGGGGAGAGTGAACCGGGGGGAGGGGTGGGGAGGGGATAGTGTCCCGAGGGGAGGGGAGGGGATAGTGTCTCGGGGGTGGGGTAGAGTGTCTCAGGGGAGGGGAGAGTGTCCCGGGGGGAGGGGAGAGTGTCCCAGGGTTAGGGGAGAGCGTCTCAGGGGGAGGGGAGAGTGTTCCGAGGGGAGGGGAGAGTGTCCCGGGGGGAGGGGAGGGGACAGTGTCCCGGGGGGAGGGGAGGGGAGAGTGTCCCGAGGGGAGGGGAGAGTGTCCCGGGGGGAGGGGAGGGGACAGTGTCCCGGGGGGAGGGGAGGGGAGAGTGTCCCGAGGGGAGGGGAGGGGAAAGTGGCCCGGGGGGAGGGGAGAGGAGAGTGTCCCAAGGGGAGGGGAGAAAGTCCCTGGGGGCGGGAGGGGAGAGTGTCCCGAGGGGAGGGGAGAGTGTTCCGAGGGGAGGGGTGAGTGTCCCAGGGGGAGGGGAGGGGAGAGAGTCCCGGGGGGAGGGGAGAGTGTCACAGAGGGAGGGGAGAGTGTCCCGAGGGGAGGGGAGAGTGTCCCGGGGGGAGGGGAGAGTGTCCCGGGGGGAGGGGAGAGTGTCTCAGGGGGAGCGGATAGTGTCCCGAGGGGAGGGGAGGGGAGAGTGCCCCAGGGGGAGGGGAGAGTATCCCGAGTGGAGGGGAGAGTGTCTCGGGGGGAGGGGAGAGTGTCTCTGGGGGAGGGGAGAGTGTCCCGGGGGGAGGGGAGAATGTCCCGGGGGGAGGGGAGAGTGTCTCTGGGGGAGGGGAGAGTGTCCCGGGGGGAGGGGAGAATGTCCCGGGGGGAGGGGAGAATGTCCCGGGGGGAGGGGTGTGTGTGCCGGGGGGAGGGGAGAGTGTCCCGGGGGGAGGGGAGTGTGTCCCAGGGGGAGGGGTGTGTGTGTCGGCGGGAGTGGAGGGGAGAGTGTCTCGGGGGGAGGGGAGTGTGTCCCGGGGGGAGGGGAGGGGAGAGTGTCCCGGGGGGGGGAGGGGAGAGTGTCTCAGGGGATGGGAGAGTGTCCCGGGGGGAGGGGAGAGTGTCTCAGGAGGAGGGGAGAGTGTCTCAGGGGATGGGAGAGTGTCCCGGGGAAGGGGAGAGTGTCTCAGGGGGAGGGGAGAGTGTACCGGGGGAGGGGAGGTGAGGGGAAAGTGTCCCGAGGGGAGGGGAGGGGATTGTGTCCCGGGGGTGGGGGAGAGTGTCTCAGGGGAGGGGAGAGTGTCCCGGGGGGAGGGGAGAATGTCCCGGGGGGAGGGGAGAGTTTCTCTGGGGGAGGGGAGAGTATCCCGGGGGGAGCGGAGAATGTCCCGGGGGGAGGGGATAGTGTCCCGGGGGTGGGGGAGAGTGTCTCAGGGGGAGGGGAGAGTGTCTCAGGGTGAGGGGAGAGTGTCCCAGGGGGAGGGGAGAGTGTCCCAGGGGGAGGGGAGTGTGTCCCGAGGGGAGGGGAGAGTGTCCCGGGGAGCGGGGAGGGGAGAGTGTCCCGGGGTGAGGGGAGGGGAGAGTGTCCCGAGGGGAGGGGAGGGGAAAGAGTCCCGGGGGGAGGGGAGGGGAGAGTGTCCCGCGGGGAGGGGAGAAAGTCCCAGGGGGCGGGAGGGGAGAGTGTCCCGAGGGGAGTGGAGAGTGTCCCGAGGGGAGGGGAGAGTGTCCCAGGGGGAGGGGAGGGGAGAATGTCAGAAGGGAGGGGAGAGTGTCCCGGGAGGATGTGAGAGTGTCCCAGGGGGAGGGGAGAGTGTCCCGGGGGGAGGGGAGGGGAAAGTGTCCCGGGGGGAGGGGAGGGGAGAGTGTCCCGAGGGGAGGGGAGAAAGTTCCAGGGGGCGGGAGGGGAGAGTGTCCCGAGGGGAGGGGAGAGTGTCCCGAGGGGAGGGGAGAGTGTTCCAGGGGGAGGGGAGAGTGTCCCGGGGAAGGGGTGAGTGTCTCGAGGGGAGGGGAGAGTGTCCCGAGGGGAGGGGAGGGGAGAGAGTCCCGGGGGAGGGGAGAGTGTCCCAGAGGGAGGGGATAGTGCCCGAGGGGAGGGGAGAGTGTCCCGGGGGGAGGGGAGAGTGTCCCGGGGGAGGGGAGAGTGTCTCGGGGGGAGGGAGAGTGTCCCGAGGGGAGGGGAGGGGAGAGTGTCCCAGGGGGAGGGGAGAGTGTCCCGAGAGGAGGGGAGAGTGTCTCGGGGGGAGGGGAGAGTGTCTCTGGGGGAGGGGAGAGTGTCACGGGGGGAGGGGAGAATGTCCCGGGGGGAGGGGAGAGTGTCTCTGGGGGAGGGGAGATTGTCCCGGGGGGAGGGGAGAATGTCCCGGGGGGAGGGGAGAGTGTCCCGGGGGGAGGGGTGTGTGTGCCGGGGGGAGGGGAGAGTGTCCCGGGGGGAGGGGAGAGTGTCCCAGGGGGAGGGGTGTGTGTGCCGGGGGGAGGGGAGGGGAGAGTGTCCCGGGGGGAGGGGAGAGTGTCTCGGGGGAGGGGAGTGTGTCCCGGGGGGAGGGGAGGCGAGAGTGTCCCGGGGGGAGGGGAGAGTGTCTCAGGGGAGGGGAGAGTGTCCAGGGGGAGGGGAGAGTGTCTCATGAGGAGGGGAGAGTGTCTCAGTGGAGGGGAGAGTGTCCCGGGGGGAGGGGAGAGTGTCTCAGGGGGAGGGGAGAGTGTACCGGGGGGAGGAGAGGGGAGGGGATAGTGTCCCGAGGGGAGGGGAGGGGATAGTGTCCCGGTGGTGGGGGGAGAGTGTCTCAGGGGAGGGGTGAGTGTCCCGAGGGGAGGGGAGAATGTCCCGGGGGGAGGGGAGAGTGTCTCTGGGGGAGGGGAGAGTGTCCCGGGGGGAGGGGAGAATGTCCCGGGGGGAGGGGATAGTGTCCCGGGGGTGGGGGAGAGTGTCTCAGGGGGAGGGGAGAGTGTCTCAGGGTGAGGGGAGATTGTCCCAGGGGGAGGGTAGAGTGTCCCGAGGGGTTGGGAGGGGAGAGTGTCTCGGGGGGAGGGGAGGGGAGAGTGTCCCGAGGGGAGGGGAGAAAGTCCCAGGGGGCGGGAGGGGAGAGTGTCCCGAAGTGAGGGGAGAGTGTCCCGAGGGGAGGGGAGAGTGTCCCAGGGGGAGGGGAGAGTGTCCCGAGGGGAGGGGAGAGTGTCCCGGGGGGAGGGGAGAGTGTCCCGGTGGGATGGGAGAGTGTCCCGGGGGGAGGGGAGAGTGTCCCGGGGGGAGGGGTGAGTGTCTCGGGGGAGGGAGAGGGTCCCGAGGGGAGGGGAGGGGAGAGAGTCCCGGGGGGAGGGGAGGGGAGAGAGTCCCGGGGGAAGGGGAGAGTGTCCCGAAGGGAGAGTGTCCCGGGAGGATGTGAGAGTGTCCCGGGGGAGGGGAGAGTGTCCCGAGGGGAGGGGAGAGTGTCCCGGGGGGAGGGGAGAGTGTCCCGAAGGGAGGGGAGAGTGTCCCGGGAGGATGTGAGATTGTCCCGGGGGGAGGGGAATGTGTCCCGGGGTGAGGGGTGAGTGTCTCGGGGGGAGGGGAGAGTGTCCCGAGGGGAGGGGAGGGGAGAGAGTCCCGGGGGAGGGGAGAGTGTCTCTGGGGGAGGGGAGAGTGTCCCGGGGGAGGGGAGTGTGTGCCGGGGGGAGGGGGAGAGTGTCCCGGGGTGAGGGGAGAGTGTCCCAGGGGGAGGGGTGTGTGTACCCGAGGGAGGGGAGGGGAGAGTGTCCCGGGGGAGGGGAGAGTGTCTCGGGGGAGGGGAGTGTGTCCCGGGGGGAGGGGGAGGCGAGAGTGTCCCGGGGGGAGGGGAGAGTGTCTCAGGGAGGGGAGAGTGTCCAGGGGGGAGGGGAGAGTGTCTCAGGAGGAGGGGAGAGTGTCTCAGTGGAGGCGAGAGTGTCCCGGGGGGAGGGGAGAGTGTCTCAGGGGGAGGGGAGAGTGTACCGGGGGGAGGGGAGGGGAGGGGATAGTGTCCCGAGGGGAGCGGAGGGGATAGTGTCCCGGTGGTGGGGGAGAGTGTCTCAGGGGGAGGGGTGAGTGTCCCGGGGGGAGGGGAGAATGTCCCGGGGGGAGGGGAGAGTGTCTCTGGGGGAGGGGAGAGTGTCCCGGGGGGAGGGGAGAATGTTCCGGGGGGAGGGGATAGTGTCCCGGGGGTGGGGGAGAGTGTCTCAGGGGGAGGGGAGAGTGTCTCAGGGTGAGGGGAGATTGTCCCAGGGGGAGGGTAGAGTGTCCCGAGGGGTGGGAGGGGAGAGTGTCTCGGGGGGAGGGGAGGGGAGAGTGTCCCGAGGGGAGGGGAGAAAGTCCCAGGGGGCGGGAGGGGAGAGTGTCCCGAAGTGAGGGGAGAGTGTCCCGAGGGGAGGGGAGAGTGTCCCAGGGGGAGGGGAGAGTGTCCCGAGGGGAGGGGAGAGTGTCCCGGGGGGAGGGGAGAGTGTCCCGGTTGGATGCGAGAGTGTCCCGGGGGGAGGGGAGAGTGTCCCGGGGGGAGGGGTGAGTGTCTCGGGGGGAGGGGAGAGTGTCCCGAGGGGAGGGGAGGGGAGAGAGTCCCGGGGGGAGGGGGAGGGGAGAGAGTCCGGGGGGGAGGGGAGAGTGTCCCGAAGGGAGGGGAGAGTGTCCCGGGAGGATGTGAGAGTGTCCCGGGGGGAGGGGATAGTGTCCCGGGGTGGGGGGAGAGTGTCCCAGGGGGAGGGGAGAGTGTCGCAGGGGGAGGGGAGTGTGTCCCGAGGGGAGGGGAGAGTGTCCCGGGGGGCGGGGAGGGGAGAGTGTCCCGGGGGGAGGGGAGGGCAGAGTGTCCCGAGGGGAGGGGAGGGGAAAGAGTCCCGGGGGGAGGGGAGGGGAGAGTGTCCCGAGGGGAGGGGTGAAAGTCCCAGGGGGCGGGAGGGGAGAGTGTCCCGAGGGGAGTGGAGAGTGTCCCGAGGGGAGGGGAGAGTGTCCCAGGGGGAGGGGAGGGGAGAATGTCAGAAGGGAGGGGAGAGTGTCCCGGGAGGATGTGAGAGTGTCCCAGGGGGAGGGGAGAGTGTCGCGGGGGGAGGGGAGGGGAAAGTGTCCCGGGGGGAGGGGAGGGAGAGTGTCCCGAGGGGAGGGGAGAAAGTCGCAGGGGGCGGGAGGGGAGAGTGTCCCGAGGGGAGGGGAGAGTGTCCCGAGGGGAGGGGAGAGTGTTCCAGGGGGAGGGGAGAGTGTCCGGGGGGAAGGGGTGAGTGTCTCGAGGGGAGGGGAGAGTGTCCCGAGGGGAGGGGAGGGGAGAGAGTCCCGGGGGAGGGGAGAGTGTCCCAGAGGGAGGGGATAGTGCCCCGAGGGGAGGGGAGAGTGTCCCGGGGGAGGGGAGAGTGTCTCGGGGGGTGGGGATAGTGTCCCGAGGGGAGGGGAGGGGAGAGTGTCCCAGGGGAGGGGAGAGTGTCCCGAGAGGAGGGGAGAGTGTCTCGGGAGGAGGGGAGAGTGTCTCTGGGGGAGGGGAGAGTGTCACGGGGGAGGGGAGAATGTCCCGGGGGGGAGGGGAGATTGTCCCGGGGGGAGGGGAGAATGTCCCGGGGGGAGGGGAGAGTGTCCCGGGGGAGGGGTGTGTGTGCCGGGGGGAGGGGAGAGTGTCCCCCCGGGGGGAGGGGAGAGTGTCCCAGGGGGAGGGGTGTGTGTGCCGGGGGGAGGGGAGAGTGTCTCTGGGGGAGGGGAGAGTGTCCTGGGGGGAGGGGAGAATGTCCCGGGGGGAGGGGAGAGTGTCCCGGGGGGAGGGGTGTGTGTGCCGGGGGGAGGGGAGAGTGTCCCGGGGTGAGGGGAGAGTGTCCCAGGGGGAGGGGTGTGTGTACCCGGGGGAGGGGAGGGGAGAGTGTCCCGGGGGAGGGGAGAGTGTCTCGGGGGAGGGGAGTGTGTCCCGGGGGGAGGGGAGGCGAGAGTGTCCCGGGGGGAGGGGAGAGTGTCTCAGGGGAGGGGAGAGTGTCCAGGGGGGAGGGGAGAGTGTCTCAGGAGGAGGGGAGAGTGTCTCAGTGGAGGGGAGAGTGTCCCGGGGGGAGGGGAGAGTGTCTCAGGGGGAGGGGAGAGTGTACCGGGGGGAGGGGAGGGGAGGGGATAGTGTCCCGAGGGGAGGGGAGGGGATAGTGTCCCGGTGGTGGGGGAGAGTGTCTCAGGGGAGGGGAGAATGTCCCGGGGGGAGGGGAGAATGTCCCTGGGGGAGGGGATAGTGTCCCGGGGGTGGGGGAGAGTGTCTCAGGGGGAGGGGAGAGTGTCTCAGGGTGAGGGGAGATTGTCCCAGGGGGAGGGTAGAGTGTCCCGAGGGGTTGGGAGTGGAGAGTGTCTCGGGGGGAGGGGAGGGGAGAGTGTCCCGAGGGGAGGGGAGAAAGTCCCAGGGGGCGGGAGGGGAGAGTGTCCCGAAGTGAGGGGAGAGTGTCCCGAGGGGAGGGGAGAGTGTCCCAGGGGGAGGGGAGAGTGTCCCGAGGGGAGGGGAGAGTGTCCCGGGGGGAGGGGAGAGTGTCCCGGTGGGATGGGAGAGTGTCCCGGGGGAGGGGAGAGTGTCCCGGGGGGAGGGGTGAGTGTCTCGGGGGGAGGGGAGAGTGTCCCGAGGTGAGGGGAGGGGAGAGAGTCCCGGGGGGAGGGTAGAGTGTCCCGAGGGGTTGGGAGGGGAGTGTGTCTCGGGGGGAGGGGAGGGGAGAGTGTCCCGAGGGGAGGGGAGAAAGTCCCAGGGGGCGGGAGGGGAGAGTGTCCCGAAGTGAGGGGAGAGTGTCCCGAGGGGAGGGGAGAGTGTCCCAGGGGGAGGGGAGAGTGTCCCGAGGGGAGGGGAGAGTGTCCCGGGGGGAGGGGAGAGTGTCCCGGTGGGATGGGAGAGTGTCCCGGGGGGAGGGGAGAGTGTCCCGGGGGGAGGTGTGAGTGTCTCGGGGGGAGGGGAGAGTGTCCCGAGGGGAGGGGAGGGGAGAGAGTCCCGGGGGGAGGGGAGGGGAGAGAGTCCCGGGGGGAGGGGAGAGTGTCCCGAAGGGAGGGGAGAGTGTCCCGGGAGGATGTGAGAGTGTCCCGGGGGGAGGGGATAGTGTCCCGGGGGTGGGGGAGAGTGTCTCAGGGGGAGGGGAGAGTGTCTCAGGGTGAGGGGAGAGTGTCCCAGGGGGAGGGGAGAGTGTCCCAGGGGGAGGGCAGAGTGTCCCGAGGGGAGGGGAGAGTGTCCCGGGGGGCGGGGAGGGGAGAGTGTCCCGGGGGGAGGGGAGGGGAGAGTGTCCCGAGGGGAGGGGAGGGGAAAGAGTCCCGGGGGGAGGGGAGGGGAGAGTGTCCCGAGGGGAGGGGAGAAAGTCCCAGGGGGCGGGAGGGGAGAGTGTCCCGAGGGGAGTGGAGAGTGTCCCGAGGGGAGGGGAGAGTGTCCCAGGGGGAGGGGAGGGGAGAATGTCAGAAGGGAGGGGAGAGTGTCCCGGGAGGATGTGAGAGTGTCCCAGGGGGAGGGGAGAGTGTCCCGGGGGGAGGGGAGGGGAAAGTGTCCCGGGGGGAGGGGAGGGGAGAGTGTCCCGAGGGGAGGGGAGAGTGTTCCAGGGGGAGGGGAGAGTGTCCGGGGGGAAGGGGTGAGTGTCTCGAGGGGAGGGGAGAGTGTCCCGAGGGGAGGGGAGGGGAGAGAGTCCCGGGGGAGGGGAGAGTGTCCCAGAGGGAGGGGATAGTGCCCCGAGGGGAGGGGAGAGTGTCCCGGGGGGAGGGGAGAGTGTCCCGGGGGGAGGGGAGAGTGTCTCGGGGGGAGGGGATAGTGTCCCGAGGGGAGGGGAGGGGAGAGTGTCCCAGGGGGAGGGGAGAGTGTCCCGAGAGGAGGGGAGAGTGTCTCGGGGGGAGGGGAGAGTGTCTCTGGGGGAGGGGAGAGTGTCACGGGGGGAGGGGAGAATGTCCCGGGGGGAGGGGAGAGTGTCTCTGGGGGAGGGGAGATTGTCCCGGGGGGAGGGGAGAATGTCCCGGGGGGAGGGGAGAGTGTCCCGGGGGGAGGGGTGTGTGTGCCGGGGGGAGGGGAGAGTGTCCCGGGGGGAGGGGAGAGTGTCCCAGGGGGAGGGGTGTGTGTGCCGGGGGGAGGGGAGAGTGTCTCTGGGGGAGGGGAGAGTGTCCTGGGGGGTGGGGAGAATGTCCCGGGGGAGGGGAGAGTGTCCCGGGGGGAGGGGTGTGTGTGCCGGGGGGAGGGGAGAGTGTCCCGGGGTGAGTGGAGAGTGTCCCAGGGGGAGCGGTGTGTGTACCCGGGGGAGGGGAGGGGAGAGTGTCCCGGGGGGAGGGGAGAGTGTCTCGGGGGAGGGGAGTGTGTCCCGGGGGGAGGGGAGGCGAGAGTGTCCCGGGGGGAGGGGAGAGTGTCTCAGGGGAGGGGAGAGTGTCCAGGGGGGAGGGGAGAGTGTCTCAGGAGGAGGGGAGAGTGTCTCAGTGGAGGGGAGAGTGTCCCGGGGGGAGGGGAGAGTGTCTCAGGGGGAGGGGAGAGTGTACCGGGGGGAGGGGAGGGGAGGGGATAGTGTCCCGAGGGGAGGGGAGGGGATAGTGTCCCGGTGGTGGGGGAGAGTGTCTCAGGGGAGGGGTGAGTGTCCCGGGGGGAGGGGAGAATGTCCCGGGGGGAGGGGAGAGTGTCTCTGGGGGAGGGGAGAGTGTCCCGGGGGGAGGGGAGAATGTCCCGGGGGGAGGGGATAGTGTCCCGGGGTTGGGGGAGAGTGTCTCAGGGGGAGGGGAGAGTGTCTCAGGGTGAGGGGAGATTGTCCCAGGGGGAGGGTAGAGTGTCCCGAGGGGTTGGGAGGGGAGAGTGTCTCGGGGGGAGGGGAGGGGAGAGTGTCCCGAGGGGAGGGGAGAAAGTCCCAGGGGGCGGGAGGGGAGAGTGTCCCGAAGTGAGGGGAGAGTGTCCCGAGGGGAGGGGAGAGTGTCCCAGGGGGAGGGGAGAGTGTCCCGAGGGGAGGGGAGAGTGTCCCGGGGGGAGGGGAGAGTGTCCCGGTGGGATGGAAGAGTGTCCCGGGGGGAGGGGAGAGTGTCCCGGGGGGAGGGTGAGAGTGTCTCGGGGGGAGGGGAGAGTGTCCCGAGGGGAGGGGAGGGGAGAGAGTCCCGGGGGAGGGGAGGGGGAGAGAGTCCCGGGGGGAGGGGAGAGTGTCCCGAAGTGAGGGGAGAGTGTCCCGGGAGGATGTGAGAGTGTCCCGGGGGGAGGGGAGAGTGTCCCGAGGGGAGGGGGAGAGTGTCCCGGGGGGAGGGGAGAGTGTCCCGAAGGGAGGGGAGAGTGTCCCGGGAGGATGTGAGAGTGTCCCGGGGGGAGGGGAATGTGTCCCGGGGTGAGGGGTGAGTGTCTCGGGGGGAGGGGGAGAGTGTCCCGAGGGGAGGGGAGGGGAGAGAGTCCCGGGGGGAGGGGAGAGTGTCTCTGGGGGAGGGGAGAGTGTCCCGGGGGGAGGGGAGAATGTCCTGGGGGGAGGGGAGAGTGTCTCAGGGGGAATGGAGATTGTCTCGGGGGGAGGGTTGAGTGTCTCGGGGGGAGGGGAGAGTGTCCCGAGTGGAGGGGAGGGGAGTGTGTCCCGGGGGGGAGTGGAGAGTGTCCCGGGGGGAGGGGAGAATGTCCCGGGGGGAGGGGAGAGTGTCCCGGGGGGAAGGGACAGTGTCCCGGGGGGAAGGGACAGTGTCCCGGGGGAGGGGAGAGTGTCCCCGAGTGGAGGGGAGTGTGTCTCAGTTGGAGGGGAGAGTGTACCGGGGGGAGGGGAGAGTGTCCCGAGGGGAAAGGAGAGTGTCCCGGAGGGAGGGGAGATTGTCCCAGGGGGAGGGGAGAGTGTCCTGAGAGGAGGGGAGAGTGTCCCGGTGGGAGTGGAGAGTGTACCGGGGGGAGGGGAGAGTGTCCCGGGGGGCGCGGAGAGTGTCTCGGGGGGAGGGGAGAGTGTCTCTGGAGGAGGGGAGAGTGTCCCGGGGGGAGGGGAGAATGTCCTGTGGGGAGGGGGAGAGTGTCCCAGGGGGAATGGAGAGTGTCTCGGGGGGAGGGAGAGTGTCTCGGGGGGAGGGGAGAGTGTCCCGAGTGGAGGGTAGGGGAGTGTGTCCCGGGGGGGAGTGGAGAGTGTCCCGGGGGGAGGGGAGAATGTCCCGGGGGAGGGGAGAGTGTCCCGAGGGGAGGGCAGGGGATAGTGTCCCGGGGGGAGGGGAGAATGTCCCGGGGGGAGGGGAGAGTGTCCCGGGGAGATAGGAGAGTGTTCTGTGGGGAGGGGAGAGTGTCCCGGGGGGAGGGAAGAATGTCCCGGGGTGAGGGGAGAGTGACCCGAGGGGAGGGCAGGGGAGAGTGTCCCGGGGGGAGGGGAGAGTGTCCCGGGGTGAGGGGAGAGTGTCCCGGGGGGAGGGCAGGGCAGAGTGCCCCAGGGGAGGGGAAAGTGTCCCAGGGGGAGGGGAGAGTGTCCGGAGGGGTGGGGAGAGTGTCCCGAGGGGAGTGGAGAGTGTCCCGAGGGGAGAGTGTCCCGAGGGGCGGGGAGAATATCCCGAGGGGAGGGGAGAGTGTCCCGGGCGGAGGGGAGATTGTCCCGGGGGGAGGGGGAGAGTGTCCCGGGGGAGGGGAAGAGTGTCCCGGGGGGAGGGGAGAGTGTCTTGGGGGGAGGGGAGAGTGTCTTGGGGGGAGGGGGAGAGTGTCCCCGAGGGGAGGGAGGGGGAGAGTGTCCCGGGGGGAGGGGAGAGTGTCCCAGAGGGAGGGGGGAGTGTTCTGGGGGGAGGGGAGAGTGTCTCGGGGAGAGGGGAGAGTGTCCCGAGGGGAGGGGACGGGGGAGTGTCCCAGGGGGAGGGGAGAGTGTCTCAGGGGGAGGTGAGAGGAGAGTGTCCCGGAAGGAGGGGAGGGGAGAGTATCCCGAGGGGAGGGGAGGGGTGGGGATAGTATCCCGAGGGAAGGGGAGGGGAGATTGTCCCGAGGGGATATGGAGAGTGTCCCAGATGGAGGGGAGTGGAGAGTGTCCCGAGGGAAGGGGAGAGTGTCCCGGGGGGAGGGGAGAGTGTCCCGGGGGGAGGGGAGATTGCCCCGCGGGGCAGCGAGTGTGTACCGGGGGGAGGGGAGGGGAGAGTGTCCCGAGGGGAGTGGAGAGCGTCCCAGGGGGAGAAGAGAGTGTCCCAGGTGGAGGGGAGGGGAGGGGAGAGTGAACCGAGGGGGAGGGGTGGGAAGAGGTGGGGAGAGTGTCCCGGGGGGAGGGGAGGGGAGAGTGTCCCGGGGGGAGGGGAGAGTGTCCCGAGTGGAGGGGAGTGTGTCTCAGTTGGAGGGGAGAGTGTACCGGGGGGAGGGGAGAGTGTCCCGAGGGGAAAGGAGAGTGTCCCGGAGGGAGGGGAGATTGTCCCAGGGGGAGGGGAGAGTGTCCTGAGAGGAGGGGAGAGTGTCCCGGTGGGAGTGGAGAGTGTCTCTGGGGGAGTGGAGAGTGTCCCGGGGGGAGGGGAGAATGTCCTTGGGGGAGGGGAGAGTGTCTCGGGGGGAATGGAGAGTGTCTCGGGGGGAGGGGGAGAGTGTCTCGGGGGGAGGGGAGAGTGTCCCGAGTGGAGGGGAGGGTAGTGTGTCCCGGGGGGGAGTGGAGAGTGTCCCGGGGGGAGGGGAGAATGTCCCGGGGGGAGGGGAGAGTGTCCCGGGGGGAGGGGAGAGTGTTCTGGGGGGAGGGGAGGGTGTTCCGGGGGGAGGGGAGAATGTCCAGGTGGGAGGGGAGAGTGACCCGAGGGGAGGGCAGGGGAGAGTGTCCCGGGGGGAGGGGAGAGTGTCGCGGGGTGAGGGGAGAGTGTCCCGAGGGAAGGGGAGGGGAGATTGTCCCGAGGGGATATGGAGAGTGTCACAGAGGGAGGTGAGTGGAGAGTGTCCCGAGGGGAGGGGAGAGTGTCCCGGGGGGAGTGGAGAGTGCCCCGCGGGGCAGGGAGTGTGTACCGGGGGGAGGGGAGAGGAGAGTGTCCCGAGGGGAGTGGAGAGCGTCCCAGGGGGAGGAGAGAGTGTCCCAGGTGGAGGGGAGCGGAGAGTGAACCGGGGGGAGGGGTGGGGAGAGGTGGGGAGAGTGTCCCGGGGGAGGGGAGGAGAGAGTGTCCCGGGGGAGGGGAGAGTGTCCCGAGTGGAGGGGAGTGTGTCTCAGTTGGAGGGGAGAGCGTACCGGGGGGAGGGAAGAGTGTCCCGAGGGGAAAGGAGAGTGTCCCGAGGGGAGGGGAGAATATCCCGAGGGGAGGGAGAGTGTCCCGGGCGGAGGGGAGATTGTCCCGGGGGGAGGGGAGAGTGTCCCGGGGGAGGGGAGAGTGTCCCGGGGGGAGGGGGAGAGTGTCTTGGGGGGAGGGGAGAGTGTCTTGGGGGGAGGGGAGAGTGTCCCGAGGGGAGGGGAGGGGAGAGTGTCCCAGGGGGAGGGGAGAGTGTCTCAGGGGGAGGTGAGAGGAGAGTGTCCCGGAAGGAGGGGAGGGGAGAGTATCCCGCGTGGAGGGGAGGAGTGGGGATAGTGTCCCGAGGAAGGGGAGGGGAGATTGTCCCGAGGGGATATGGAGAGTGTCCCAGAGGGAGGGGAATGGAGAGTGTCGAGGGGAGGCGAGAGTGTCCCGGGGGGAGGGGATAGTGTCCCGGGGGGAGGGGAGAGTGCCCCGCGGGGCAGGGAGTGTGTACCGGGGGGGGGAGTGGAGAGTGTCCCGAGGGGAGTGGAGAGCGTCCCAGGGGCAGGAGAGAGTTTCACAGGTGGAGGGGAGGGGTGGGGAGAGGTGGGGAGAGTGTCCCGGGGGGAGGGGAGGGGAGAGTGCCCCAGGGGGAGGGGAGAGTGTCCCCGGGGGGAGGGAAGGGGAGAGTGTCCCGGGGGGAGGGAAGGGGTGAGTGTCCCGGGGGGAGGGGAGGGGAGAGTGTCCCGGGGGGAGGGGAGGCGAGAGTGTCCCAGGGGGAGGGGAGAGTGTCCCGAGGGGAGGGGAGAGTATCCCGACGGGAGGATAGAGTGTCCCGACGGGAGGGGAGGGGAGAGTGTCCCGGGGGGAGGGGAGAGTTTCTCGGGGGGAGGTGAGAGTGTCACGGGGGGAGGGAAGAGTTTCTCAGGGGGAGGGGAGAGTGCCCCAGGAGAGGAGAAAGTGTCCCAGGGGGAGGGGCGAGTGTCCCGAGGGGAGGGGAGAGTGACCCGAGGGGAGGGGAGTGTGTCCCGAGGGGAGGGGAGATTGTCCCGTGGGAAGGGGAGATTGTCCCGGGGTGAGGGGAGAGTGTCCCGGGGGAGGGGAGTGTGTCCCGGTGGGAGGGGAGAGTGTCTCGGGGGGAGGGGAGAGTGTCCCGAGGGGAGTGGAGGGGCGAGTATCCCGGGGGGGGGGGGAAGAGTGTCTCAGGGGGAGGGGAGAGTGCCCCAGGGGAGGGGTAAGTGTCCCAGGGGGAGGGGAGAGTGTCCGGAGGGGAGCGGAGAGTGTCCCGAGGGGAGGGGAGAGTCTCCCGGGGGGAGGGGAGAATCTCTCAGGGGGAGGGGAGAGTGTCTCAGGGTGAGGGGAGAGTGTCCCAGGGGGAGGGGAGAGTGTCTCAGGGGGAGGGGAGAGTGTCCCGATGGGAGGAGAGAGTGTACCGGGGGGAGGGGAGGGGAGGGGATAGTGTCCCGGGGATGGGAGAGAGTGTCTCAGGGGAGGGGAGAGTGTCCCGGGGGGAGGGGAGAATCTCTCAGGGGGAGGGGAGAGTGTCTCAGGGTGAGGGAGAGTGTCCCAGGGGGAGGGGAGAGTGTCTCAGGGGGAGGGGAGAGTGTCCCGAGGGGAGGAGAGAGTGTCCCGGGGGGAGGGGAGGGGACAGTGGCCCGGGGGAGGGGAGGGGAGAGTGTCCCGAGGGGAGGGTTTGGGGAAAGTGTCCCGGGGGGAGGGGAGAGGAGAGTGTCCCGAGGGGAGGGGACGGGAGAGTGTCCCGAGGGGAGGGGAGAAAGTCCCTGGGGGCGGGAGGGGAGAGTGTCCCGAGGGGAGGGGAGGGTGTCCCGAGGGGAGGGGAGAGTGTCCCGAGGGGAGGGGGAGTGTACCGGGGTGAGGGGAGGGGAGGGGAGGGGATAGTGTCCCGAGGGGAGGGGAGGGGATAGTGTCCCGGGGATGGGAGAGAGTGTCTCAGGGGAGGGGAGAGAGTGTCCCGGGGGGAGGGGGAAAATCTCTCAGGGGGAGGGGAGGGTGTCTCAGGGTGAGGGGTGAGTGTCCCAGGGGGAGGGGAGAGTGTCCCAGGGGGAGGGGAGAGTGTCCCGAGGGGAGGGGAGAGTGTCCCGGGGGGAGGGAGGGGACAGTGTCCCGGGGGGAGGGGTGGGCATAGTGTCCCGAGGGGAGGGGAGGGGATAGTGTCCCAGGGGGAGGGGAGAGGAGAGTGTCCCGAGGGGAGGGGAGAAAGTCCCTGGGGGCGGGAGGGGAGAGTGTCCCGAGGAGAGGGGAGAGTTTCCCGAGGGGAGGGGAGAGTGTCCCAGGGGAGGGGAGGGGAGAATGTCCCGAAGGGAGGGGAGAGTGTCCCGGGAGGACGGGAGAGTGTGCCGGGGGGAGGGGAGAGTGTCCCAGAGGGAGGGGAGAGTGTCCCGAGGGGAGGGGAGAGTGTCCCGAGGGAGGGGAGAGTGTCCCGGGGAGAGGGGAGAATGTCCCGGGGAGAGGGGAGAGTGTCCCGGGGAGAGGGGAGAGGGGAGAGTGTCCCGCGGGGAGGGGAGAGTGTCCCGGGGAGAGGGGAGAGTGTCCCGGGGAGAGGGGAGAGGGGAGAGTGTCCCGCGGGGAGGGGAGTGTGTACCGGGGGGAGGGGAGGGGAGAGTGTCCCGAGGGGAGTGGAGAGCGTCCCAGGGGGAGGGGAGAGTGTCCCCGGGGGAGGGGAGGGGAGGGGAGAGTGAACCGGGGGGAGGGGTGGGGAGGGGATAGTGTCCCGAGGGGAGGGGAGGGGATAGTGTCCCGGGGGTGGGGGAGAGTGTCTCAGGGGAAGGGAGAGTGTCCCGGGGGAGGGGAGAATCTCTCCAGGGGGAGGGGAGAGTGTCTCAGGGGGAGGGGAGAGTGTCTCAGGGTGAGGGGAGAGTGTCCCAGGGGGAGGGGAGAGTGTCACAGGGGGAGGGGAGAGTGTCCCGAGGGGATGGGAGTGGAAAGTGGCCCGGGGGGAGGGGAGAGGAGAGTGTCCCGAGGGGAGGGGAGAAAGTCCCTGGGGGCGGGAGGGGAGAGTGTCCCGAGGGGAGGGGTGAGTGTCCCAGGGGGAGGGGAGGGGAGAATGTCCCGAAGGGAGGGGAGAGTGTCCCGGGAGGACGGGAGAGTGTCCGGGGGGAGGGGAGAGTGTCCCGGGGGGAGGGGTGAGTGTCTCGGGGGGAGGGGGAGAGTGTCCCGAGGGGAGGGGAGGGGAGAGAGTCCGGGGGGAGGGGAGAGTGTCCCAGAGGGAGGGGAGAGTGTCCCGAGGGGAGGGGAGAGTGTCCCGGGGGGAGGGGAGAGTGTCCCGGGGGGAGGGAAGAGTATCTCAGGGGAGCGGATAGTGTCCCGAGGGGAGGGGAGGGGAGAGTGCCCCAGGGGAGGGGAGAGTGTCCTGAGAGGAGGGGAGAGTGTCCCGGTGGGATTGGAGAGTGTAACAGGGGGAGGGGAGAGTGTCCCGGGGTGCGGGGAGAATGTCTCGGGGGGAGGGGAGAGTGTCTCTGGGGGAGTGGAGAGTGTCCCGGGGGGAGGGGAGAATGTCCTGGGGGGAGGGGAGAGTGTCCCAGGGGGAGGGGAGAGTGTCCTGAGAGGAGGGAGAGAGTGTCCCGCTGGGAGTGGAGAGTGTACCGGGGGGAGGGGAGAGTGTCCCGGGGAGAGGGGAGAGTGTCCCGGGGAGAGGGGAGAGTGTCCCGGGGAGAGGGGAGAGGGGAGAGTGTCCCGCGGGGAGGGGAGTGTGTACCGGGGGGAGGGGAGGGGAGAGTGTCCCGAGGGGAGTGGAGAGGGTCCCAGGGGGAGGGGAGAGTGTCCCCGGGGGAGGGGAGAGTGTCCCGGGGGGAGGGGAGAGTGTCCCGGGAGAGGGGGAGAGTGTCCCGGGGAGAGGGGAGAGGGGAGAGTGTCCCGCGGGGAGGGGAGTGTGTACCGGGGGGAGGGGAGGGGAGAGTGTCCCGAGGGGAGTGGAGAGCGTCCCAGGGGGAGGGGAGAGTGTCCCCGGGGGAGGGGAGGGGAGGGGAGAGTGAACCGGGGGGAGAGGTGGGGAGGGGATAGTGTCCCGAGGGGAGGGGAGGGGATAGTGTCCCGGGGGTGGGGGGAGAGTGTCTCAGGGGAGGGGAGAGTGTCCCGGGGGGAGGGGAGAATCTCTCAGGGGGAGGGGAGAGTGTCTCAGGGGGAGGGGGAGAGTGTCTCAGGGTGAGGGGAGAGTGTCCCAGGGGGAGGGGAGAGTGTCACAGGGGGAGGGGAGAGTGTCCCGAGGGGATGGGAGTGGAAAGTGGCCCGGGGGGAGGGGAGAGGAGAGTGTCCAGAGGGGAGGGGAGAAAGTCCCTGGGGGCGGGGAGGGGAGAGTGTCCCGAGGGGAGGGGTGAGTGTCCCAGGGGGAGGGGAGGGGAGAATGTCCCGAAGGGAGGGGAGAGTGTCCCGGGAGGACGGGAGAGTGTCCGGGGGGAGGGGAGAGTGTCCCGGGGGGAGGGGTGAGTGTCTCGGGGGGAGGGGAGAGTGTCCCGAGGGAGGGGAGGGGAGAGAGTCCCGGGGGGAGGGGAGAGTGTCCCAGAGGGAGGGGAGAGTGTCCCGAGGGGAGGGGAGAGTGTCCCGGGGGGAGGGGAGAGTGTCCCCGGGGGGAGGGAAGAGTATCTCAGGGGGAGCGGATAGTGTCCCGAGGGGAGGGGAGGGGAGAGTGCCCCAGGGAGGGGAGAGTGTCCTGAGAGGAGGGGAGAGTGTCCCGGTGGGATTGGAGAGTGTAACAGGGGGAGGGGAGAGTGTCCCGGGGTGCGGGGAGAATGTCTCGGGGGGAGGGGAGAGTGTCTCTGGGGGAGTGGAGAGTGTCCCGGGGGGAGGGGAGAATGTCCTGGGGGGAGGGCAGGGTGTCCCAGGGGGAGGGGAGAGTGTCCTGAGAGGAGGGGAGAGTGTCCCGCTGGGAGTGGAGAGTGTACCGGGGGGAGGGGAGAGTGTCCCGGGGGGCGGGGAGAGTGTCTCGGCGGGAGGGGAGAGTGTCTCGGGGTGAGGGAGAGTGTCCCGAGTGGAGGGGAGGGGAGTGTGTCCCGGGGGGGAGTGGAGAGTGTCCCGGGGGGAGGGGAGAATGTCCCGGGGGGTGGGCAGGGGAGAGTGTCCCGGGGGGAGGGGAGAGTGTCGCGGGGGGAGGGGAGAGTGTCCCGGGGGTGGGGAGAGTGTCCCTGGGGGAGGGGAGAGACTCCCGGGGTGAGGGAGAGTGTCCCGGGGGGAGGGGAGGGGAGAGTGTCCCGGGGGGAGGTGAGAGTGTCTCAGGGGAGGGGAGAGTGTCCCGGGGGGAGGGGAGAGTGTCCGGAGGGGAGGGGAGAGTGTCCGGAGGGGAGGGGAGAATATCCCGAGGGGAGGGGAGAGAGTCCCTGGCGGAGGGGAGAGTGTCTCGGGGGAGGGGAGAGTGTCCCGAGGGGAGGGGAGGGGAGAGAGTCCCGGGGGGAGGGGAGAGTGTCCCAGAGGGAGGGGAGAGTGTCCCGAGGGCAGGGGAGAGTGTCCCGGGGGGAGGGGAGAGTGTCCCGGGGGGAGGGTGAGTGTCCCGGGGGGAGGGGAGAGTGTTCTGGGGGGAGGGGAGAGTGTCCCGGGGGGAGGGGAGAATGTCCATGTGGAAGGGGAGAGTGACCCGAGGGGAGGGCAGGGGAGAGTGTCCCGGGGGGAGGGGAGAGTGTCGCGGGGGGAGCGGAGAGTGTCCCGGGGGTGGGGAGAGTGTCCCTGGGGGAGGGGAGAGACTCCCGGGGTGAGGGGAGAGTGTCCCGGGGGGAGGGGAGGGGAGAATGTCCCGGGGGGAGGTGAGAGTGTCTCAGGGGAGGGGAGAGTTTCCCGGGG
>NW_027252603.1:0-23154 GCF_044704955.1 Pristiophorus japonicus | reverse complement strand
TCGTGGACCCACAAACAGTGAGGAGAATCGCCCTGCGCTTGACTGCGGTATCTTCCATATCCAGCTCGTTAGCTACAAATTACTGGTCAAGATGCAATCACCACCCTCAACAAATCTTTCAAGAATACCAATGGCAGCCATAACCGTGTGAAAGTTCGTGATCTGTTCCTTGTCGCCAATTATTGTGTTCAGAATAACTCCACTAGATTGTATACTGTAAACTCAAACTGTTCTGAACTTGGTCTCTTTAATGTAACTCCAGAGTCAGGAAGCAGCATGGTAGACTACCTTTTATACCTGCTTGCCCGGGGTGTGCAGGTGACAACAGGTGTGCCCCCTGGTGGCAAGTCTTACACACTAGTAAAGTTTACATACATAACAGCAACAGTCTGAGCTTGTGTGGTAGAAAGCTGAGCCTGTATAACAGAAGTCTGAGCTTCCACTGCAACACTCGGACATTGGGTCGTTGTGCTGAACTGGAAACTGAGACATCGCCCATCAAACCCTGCATCATGGTTAGGTCCACAAGTGCGGTAATGGAGTTCCTCATCACTTTCATCCTGGAAATCAAGGGCTTCAAGATCTACACAAAGCCCTGTGTAAGGTTGGAGCCGGACTCCTCCATGCTCCTTGACAGTGAAAAGAGGCTCTCTTTCCGGCTTGCCAATACACCAAGCATTTCTGTGTGCATGTCCATCACCCTCTTCTGGAGGCCCTCCCATCGCGGTCATCATCTGACTCCTCTGCAGCAGAACTCATGTGCGATCTTGACCTCCGGGGAGCTGACACTCAAGCTATCCTTTCCCTCTACCTTTGCTGCAGCCGACTCATGTCCGCTGATTCACCATGTGCTGATCCTGCCTCAATACTACCCTCTAAAGTACGCACAGTGCCAATTTATGAGCTGGTGCCAGCGAGTGTCATATCAAGTGATGGTGTCTTTTCTTTTCCATCACTCTCCTCTTGTTCTTCCTGCACTGGCTGGGTTGTTGGAGTTCGTGGTATCTGAAAGTAGAAAGGCACAAGGGTTGGGCTTTTGGTAAGGGGAGGGCGTGAAAGCAGCTAGGAAGTGGGAAGCGATTGTAGGTTGAGGGGGAAATGGGATGTGAGAAGGAGGATTAGGTACGAGCATACCATCACCATCAATGCTTTCAGCCTCGCCGCATGCCACAGCCTCAGTGACGGCCCCTCCAATGATGTCTCACACTGTCTCCTCCAGCCGTGCCTGCCCCTGCCAGTTAGCTGCTGCTGGTGAAGGATATGCACCACCTTGGCCTGCAAGAGAAAGGGAAGTGTGTCAGTGAGTGTGGGGCAATGTGTTTGGGTGATGTGCCTGTCATGTTGAATAGCTGGCAGTGTATAAAGGTGTGAGATGTGAGTGTGAAGCTTGCATAGTAAGTGTGTGAGAGTGAGGTGAAGCTATGAATGTGAGGTATGAGTTGTGATTGATAGAGATTGTTGGTAGGTGAGTGATCGGGTGTGATGCATTGAGCAGTGTGTGAGGCTTGTGCTGCAGATGGTAGGATATAGCATTTACTGAAGCCTTCACTCACCTTGACCAGCTATGTGAGGTCAATTTACGGCACTGGATCCAGTTTGCGCAGACAACACATGTCGCAGTGACAGATTGAGCTATCTCCTCTGTTATGCATGCAATAAAGGACAGCTAAGATGAATACAATACTTGAGGAGTGGTGCAGAAGAGAGGTATTCAAATTCCTGGGACATTGGAACCAGTTCTGGGGGAGGTGGGACCAGTACAAACCGGACGGTCTGCACCTGGGCAGGACCAGAACCAATGTCCAAGGGGGAGTGTTTGCTAGTACTGTTGGGGAGGGCTTAAACTAATATGGCAGGGGGATGGGAACCTATGCAAGGAGACAGAGGGAAGTAGAATGGGGGCAGAAGCAAAAGATAAAAAGAAGAAAAGTAAACGTGGAGGGCAGAAAAACCCAAGGCAAAAATCAAAAAGGGTCACATTACAGCAAAATTCTAAAGGGACAAAGTGTGTTAAAAAGACAAGCCTGAAGGCTCTGTGCCTCAATGCAAGGAGTATTCGTAATAAGGTGGACGAATTAACTGCGCAGATAGCAGTTAACCGATATGATTTAATTGGCATCACGGAGACATGGCTCCAGGGTGACCAAGGCTGGGAACTCAACATCCAGGGGTATTCAACGTTCAGGAAGGATAAACAGAAAGGAAAAGGAGGTGGGTAGTGTTGCTGGTTAAAGCTCAATAGTAAGGAAGGACATTAGGTTAGATGATGTGGAATCTGTATGGGTGGAGCTGCGGAATACCAAAGGGCAGAAAACGCTAGTGGGAGTTGTGTACAGACCACCAAACAGTAGTAGTGAGGTTGGGGACAGCATCAAACAAGAAATTAGGGATGCATGCAATAAAGGTACAGCAGTTATCATGGGCGACTTTAATCTACATATAGATTGGGCTAACCAAACTGGTAGCAATACAGTGGAGGAGGATTTCCTGGAGTGTATCAGGGATGGTTTTCTCGACCAATATGTCATTGACCAATAAGAAGGCTGGCCATCCTAGACTGGGTGATGTGTAATGAGAAAGGACTAATTAGTAATCTTGTTGTGGGAGGCCCCTTGGGGAAGAGTGACCATAATATGGTAGAATTCTTTCTTAAGGTGGAGAGTGACACAGTTAATTCAGAGACTAGGGTTCTGAACTTAAGGAAAGGTAACTTCGATGGTATGAGACGTGAATTGGCTAGAATAGACTGGCGAATGATACTTAAAGGGTTAACAGTGGGTAGGCAATGGCAAACATTTAAAGATCACATGAATGAACTTCAACAATTGTACATCCCTGTCTGGAATAAAAATAAAACGTAGAAAGTGGCTCAACCGTGGCTAAAAAGTGAAATTAACGATAATGTTAAATCCAAGGAAGAGGCATATACATTGGCCAGAAAAAGCAGCAAACCTGAGAACTGGGAGAAATGTAGAATCTAGCAGAGGAGTACAAAGGGTTTAATTAGGAGGGCGAAAATAGAGTATGAGAGGAAGCTTGCTGGGAACATAAAAACTGACTGCAAAAGCTTCTATAGATATGTGAAGAGTAAAAGATTAGCGAAGACAAACATAGCTTCCTTACAGTCAGATTCAGGTGAATTTATAATGGGGAACAAAGAAATGGCAGACCAGTTGAACAAATACTTTGGTTCTGTCTGCACGAAGGAAGTCACAAATAACCTTCCAGAAATACTAGGGGACCGAGGGTCTAGTGAGAAGGAGGAACTGAAGGGAATCCTTACTAGGCGGGAAATTGTTTTACGGAAATTGGTGAGATTGAAGACCGATAAATCCCCGGGGCCTGATAGTCTGCATCCCAGAGTACTTAAGGAAGTGGCCTGGAAATAGTGGATGCATTGGTGATCATTTTCCAACAGTCTATCGACTCTGGATCAGTTCCTATGGACTGGAGGGTAGCTAATGTAACACCACTTTTTAAAAAAGGAGGGAGAGAGAAAATGGGTAATTATAGACCAGTTAGCCTGATATCAGGAGTGGGGAAAATGTTGGAATCAATTATTAAAGATAAAATAGCAGCACATTTGGAAAGCAGTGACAGAATCGGTCCAAGTCAACATGGATTTATGAAAGGGAAATCATGCTTGACAAATCTTCTAGAATTTTTTGAGGATGTAACTAGTAGAGTGGACAAGGGAGAACCAGTGGATGTGGTGTATTTGGACTTTCAAAAGGCTCTTGACAAGGTCCCACACAAGAGATTGGTGTTCAAAATTAAAGCACATGGTATTAGGGGTAATGTACTGACGTGGATGGAGAACTGGTTGGCAGACAGGAAGCAGAGAATCGGGATTAACGGGTCCTTTTCAGAATGGCAGGCAGTGACTAGTGGGGTGCCGCAGGGCTTGGTGCTGGGATCCCAGCTATTTACAATATACATCAATGATTTAGATGAAGGAATTGAGAGTAATATCTCCAAGTTTGCAGATGACACTAAACTGGGTGGTGCTGTGAGCTGTGATAAGGATGCTAAGAGGCTGCAGGGTGACTTGGACAGGTTAGGTGAGTGGGCAAATGCATGGCAGATGCAGTATAATGCGGATAAATGTGAGGTTATCCACTTTGGTGGCAACAACACGAAGGCAGAATATTAACTGAATGGCGGCAGATTAGGAAAAGGGGAGGTGCAACGAGACCTGGGTGTCATGGTACATCAGTCATTGAAAGTTGGCATGCAGATACAGCAGGCGGTGAAGAAGGCAAATGGCCTTCATAGCTAGTGGATTTGAGTATAGGAGCAGGGAGGTCTTACTGCAGTTGTACATGGCCTTGTTGAGGCCTCACTTGGAATATTGTGTTCAGTTTTGGTCTCCTAATCTGAGGAAGGACGTTCTTGCTATTGAGGGACTGCAGCGAAGGTTCATCAGACTGATTCCTGGGATGGCAGGACTGACATATGAGGAGAGACTGGATCGACTGGGCCTGTATTCACTGGAGTTTAGATGGATGAGAGGGGATCTCATAGAAACATATAATATTATGACAGGACAGGACAGGTTAGATGCAGGAAGAATGTTTCCGATGTTGGGGAAGTCCAGAACCAGGGGTCACAGTCTAAGGATAAGGGGTAAGCTATTTTGGACTGAGATGAGGAGAAACGTCTTCACTCAGAGAGTTGTTAACCTGTGGAATTCTCTACCGCAGAGAGTTGTTGATGCCAGTTCATTGGATATATTCAAGAGGGAGTTAGATATGGCCCTTATGGCTAAAGGGATTAAGGTGTATGGAGAGAAAGCAGGAAAGGGATACTGAGGTGAATGATCAGCCATGATCTTATTGAATGGTAGTGCAGGCTCGAAGGGCCGAATGGCCTATTCCTGCACCTATTTTCTATGTTTCTATGTTTCTAAACTGAGTACTATTTAACTAAGCAAGGTCCAACCTTGCTTCTGCTTTATTTTGGCGCAAAGTGCCTGACTCACAAAATGGCTGCCCTTTAATGTGCGTGCTGCTCAGTGGCCTCCAACAATGGCACCATCTGGTGGCTACAAACAGCATGTACATACATGACAAGACCCTCCTCTGAGATCTTATCACAGTCTTTCACTGTTTGAGACGGTCCGGTGCTTTACGCTCCCGCGTTGACCGTCTCAGTTTGATTCCGGCCTTGGGTGAATGTGTGGAGTCTGTTCTGGCTGGTGGCTGGATGGCTGACTTGTTGGGGGTGGCAGTGGCCATGTCAGGAATTGCAAGTCCATTTTTATTGAACAAGTCCGTGATGGAAATTCCTGGTTCACTGATGACCCTTGAGTCCACTGACGGCTGCTGGTAGGTTGGTTGTGTCATGTATCCTACATGGCTCCTGTTGGTATCATCACAAGGTGTGCCACCAGAGGGCACAGCAGTAGGAGACATGTAGGTTACCTATACAGGTGTGCTGGCCTAGTATAAAAGGCAGGCCACCAGGTGTGATCCTCACTCTGGAGTTAATAAAGACTAAGGTCACTACAGTTCAAGTACAACACATTGTCTCATGGAGTCATTGCTAGAGCATCTCAGGACACAACAATTGGCGACGAGCTTACGAACTTTCACACGGAAATGGCTACCCTTGGTACGTTGCAGCAGTTCGCCGATGGTGATGATTGGGACGCCTTTGTGGAGAGGCTAAAACACTTCTTTACAGAAAACGAACTGGCAGGAGACGACCCGGCCACACTGGTTGATAAGCGCCGAGCTATCTTGCTAACAAGTTGTGGGCCCACTTTCTGTGGTCTCATCAGGGACTTGCTGGCACCAGCGAAGACAATGACTAAGTCATATAAGGAGCTCGTAACCCTGTTCCATGAGCAACTCAAGCCCAAGGAGAGCATCCTCACAGCCAGACACCGGTTCTACCAGTTCACCGACGGCCCGAAGGCCAGGAAGTCGCGAAGTACGCCACAGACCTCAGGAGGCTGGTGGCACCGTGCGAGTTCGGCAACCACCTCAACAAAGCGCTGCGGATCATTTTTGTTATTGGAATCGGCCATGAGGGCCTTAGTCCCAAGCTACTGTCGGCGGATACCACAGTCACACTGCAAAAGGCCATCTCTGTGAGCCAGTCATTCATGACTCACCCTCAGTACTCAAACCCGGCAGGTACTGTGCATAGAGTGGCGCCTTCTAGAGGCTGGACTGTAGAGCACGAACCCTCTCAGGGAAGAGAGAACAGGTCCCCGAGACCCTTAACACTGAGTCCGCTGAGGGGGGCTAATCGAGTAGCACCATGCTGGCATTGAGGAGGAAATCACAGGGCTCACCAGTGCCGTTTTAAAGACTATGTATGCAAAGGCTGCAGCACAAAGGGTCACCTCCAGTGAATGTGTAAGAGAAATATGACTCACTGTGTCGATGAAGAGTCTGCAGATGGCCATGAATCCAGAACGGATTATGAATCGATAGGCAGAGAGGCAGCCCAGTCCCATGGGGAGGTACATAGCATGTTTACCTGCACCACTGAGTGTTCCCCGCTGAAAATGACAGTTGAGATAGAGGGAGTTCCAGTCTTCATGGAAGTGGACACAGGAGCGAGCCAGTCAGTGGTGAATCAAGGAGCCTATGGGACAATCAAGCTCAACGACCCGAGTTGGTCCCAGTTCAGGCAAAGCTGCGCACCTATACCGATGAAATCATCCCAGTCGTTGGTAGTGCGAATGTAAAGGTACTCTGTGATCGCTTGGTGCACAAGTTACCTCTGTGGATTGTTGCAGGTGATGGAACAATGCTGTTCGCTGGAATGTGGATGGAGAAGATCCATTGGAAATGGGAAGATTTCACCCCTCCAGCGATCAAAGCCCTCTGCGCTTGAGGCAAAGCAAGCCCCCACCTGAGGTTGGATCCGGCACCAGAGAGCAGACCAGCACAGCACCCGAGACACAGACCACTCAGCACGACTGCGTGGAGATGATCCAGCTGAGACGACCCGAACGCACCTTCCAGGCTCCAGTGGCAGGACTCTGGAGGAAGAAAATCGGATCCAAAGTCGACTTCCCAGCTTCGGTGGCAGAACCCGGGGAGAAGAGGATCACCGCAGTCGACATCGTGGATGGAGGAAAGATGGCGCCAAAACCACGAGGTGAGGCGCTGAAGACAAAGATGGCAGCAGCCAGACCACGAGGTGCAGCGCTGATAGAGCAACACGTGGTACCAAACGGAGAAGCGAATTGGGGTAAAGCAAGCAAGGCTCTCTTAAAGGAGGCCGTCAACCCACCACAATTAAAGGGATAGTTCCATACACTTAACCAATGTAACAGTAATTGTAAGTCAGAGAGAAAAAGTGTAATTGATCATGTAAAATGTGCAAATGATAATCTGAATTGTATATACGCAACCAGTGAGGAAAAATTGCGCGATTATGTAAAATGTGTAATTGATGATCTGAACTGTGCACATGCAGCCAGCGAGAAAAAGTCGCGCGATCGCAGTCGGACCCCCAGTGTGTCCAGCATAAGTACTGAAAAGTTGTGTGATGCAGGGTTTAAACTGCACGTAGCCAATGCAGCCTGTGTCCCGGGAACCAGCGTCATGCACCAGGGAGTGTGGCCACAAGCAGCCGACACACACGAGCTGCAGAGCAAGCGACCTTAGCAGGGCAATAGCACCGGTATCGATACCCTGCCCCTGATTGGTTCCAGCTCTCAGGCAACTGCCACGAGCCTGAAGGAGCAGACTGTACTAAGGCACAGTCCCCAGACCCCATCGCCACCAAGGCCATACCCGTAGATGTAGGGTCACCCGCCACAGTTCCCCCAAAGGCAACAGGCACCAGCCAGGATCCCAAACCAAACGACGCTCAGGCCAGCGAGTCACCAGTTCTCTGTGCACTGCTAGACGACAGCTCCTCAGGGAGCAGCTGTGATCCAGGGTACAAAGAAAGGACAGGGAGATCAGAGACATCTGTGCACCGGCCCGAAGCTAGGGACCACGGCAACAGCCCCGAGAGCAGGATACGCGAGCCAACCGGGTTCCCACTGCCAGCACCGGGCACTGAGCCGCCACCAGACTGCAGGGACACAACCCAGCAGCTCCGGAACTAGCTTGTCCTCACGTATCGGTCACTGCATCGACAAGGCATCTAACGTACTTGTTGCACCACGGAACCACAAAAATAATGCAAAACCCACTTTCCTGAATGTGAATGAATGCTAGGAGCCCCTGCCATAATCAATGTGGAAGGGGGAAAATGGAGTGGTCAGGGAGACACACACACAAACAGGAACCACCAGCACGCTACTGCACCAACCACTCATCCAAGAATGAAGTGACCTGCCAAGAATCAACCAGACAGAGCCCACATAGAGCTAAGCCTAGAGCACAGTCAATGCAGAGGCGATTTGCACTAAAGACTCAGGAGGGAGTGATGTCATGTATTCTACATGGCTACTGTTGATACAATCACAAGGTGTACCACCAGAGGGCACAGCAGTGGGAGACTTGTAGGTTACCTGTACAGGTGTGCCTGGCCTAGTATAACAGGCAGGCCACCAGGTGTGATCCTCACTTTGGAGTTAACTAATAAAGGACTAAGGTCACTACAGTTCAAGAACAACATATTGCCTCGTGGAGTCATTACTAGAGCATCTAAAGACACAACAGGTTAGTCGTCGACGGTTTTTTCGTCCGACTGCTCTGGCTCGTCTGTGTGCCTCAGCTTTGTTTGATCCATGTGTTTCCTGCAAGTTTGCCCATTCTTGAGCTTAATAACAAATACTCTGTTGCCCACCTTGGCCATGACCGTACCAGCGATCCATTTGGGACTCTGACCATAATTCAACACATATACAGGATTATTAACAGAAATCTCGCGTGACACAGTTGCGCGATCGTGGTACCCTTGTTGACTCTGTCTTCTGTATTCAACATGATTACTTAAATCCGGGTGTACAAGAGATAACTTGGTCTTAAGACCCCTTTTCATCATAAGTTCAGCAGGCGAGACCCCTGTGAGTATGTGGGGTCTTGTCCTGTAACTCAGCAGTATGCAAGATAAGTAGGTCTGCAGTGACCCTTAGGTTACTCTCCTCATGCTTTGCTTGATAATTTGTACTGCATGTTCTGCTTGCCCGTTGGTCGCAGGCTTGAACGGTGCTGACCTTACATGTTTTATGCTGTTCAGTTTTATAAACTCCTGAAACTCCTGACTGGTGAAGCACGACCCATTGTCGCTCACCACTATGTCAGGCAGACCATGTGTCGCGAACATGACATTGAGATTCTTTATGGTTGCCGTGGACGTACTGAATAACATGATTATGCATTCGATCCACTTCGAATAAGCATCCACCACCACTAAAAACACCTTGCCGAGGAAGGGACCTGCAAAATCTACATGGATACTGGACCAAGGTTTGGACAGCCATGACCACAGACTCAGCAGCGATTCTGCTGGTGCTTTGTTGAGCTGCATGCTGGTGTTGCACTGATGCACCCATGCTTCCAGCTCAGAATCAATTCCTGGCCACCATACGTGGGACCTGGCGATGGCCTTCATCATCACTATACCAGGATGTGTGCTGTGTAACTCACACACAAACTTCTCTCTCCCTTTCTTAGGCATTACAACTCGATTGCCCCACAATATGCAATCTGCTTGAATAGACAGTTCGTCCTTGCGACGAATGTACGGTTTGGCCTCCTCGCACAGTTACTGAGATATGACAGACCAATCCCCTTTGAGGATGCAAACCTTTACCACCGATAATATCATGTCCTGGCTGGTCCAGGTCTTAACTTGTTGATCTGTGACAGGGGTACCTTCACTCTCAAAAGCATCCATGATTAACATTAAATCTGCCGGTTGTGGCGTTTCCACCTCCGGTGTGGTCAACGGCAACCGGCTAAAAGCATTGGCACAATTCTCTGTGCCAAGTCTGTGGCGAATGACATAATCATAGACAGATAATGTCAGCACCCACCTTTGGATGTGGGATGAAGTGTTGGTATTGATACCTTTGCTCTCGGAAAACAACGAAATGAGTGGCTTGTGATCGGTCTCTAATTTGAATCTCAGACCGAACAGGTATTGATGCATCTTTTTAACACCATACACACACGCTAAAGCTTCTTTTTCTACGATACTGTAGGCTCTTTCTGCTTTAGACAAACTTTTGGATGCATACGCGACAGGTTGAAGTTTCCCCGACTCATTGGCTTGTTGTAACACGCAACCAATTCCATATGACGATGCGTCACTGGCCAAAACTAAATGTTTACATGGGTAATAATGTACCTGCAGCTTGTTCGAGCAAAGCAGATTGGTGGCTTTCTCGAAAGCTCTGTCTCGTAATACGCAACACACCCAGTTGTCGCCTTTTCTCAATAGCATGTGCAGTGGTTCAAGTAAGGTGCTCAATTTAGGTAGGAAGTTACCAAAGTAGTTGAGTAGACTCAGGAACGAACGCAGCTCCGTCACGTTCTGCGGCTTGGGTGCATTCTTGATGGCTTTGGTTTTCATGTCAGTAGGTCTGATCCCATCAGCGGCAATTTTCCTGCTGAGGAATTTGACCTCTGGTGCCACGAAGATGCACTTCGAGCGTTTCAGTCTGAGTCCCACTCTGTCCAAACACAGTAGAACTCTTCCAGGTTGTTCAGATGTTCCTTGGAGTCACGACTGGTGATCAGGATGTCATCTTGCAACATGACGGTTCTGCGAATGGACTTCAGTAGACTTTCCATATTCCTCTGGAATATTGCTGCAGCCGAGCAAATTCCAAACGGGCACCTGTGGTAAATAAACAGTCCTTTGTGCGTGTTAATGCACGTAAGTCTCTTCGACGTCTCGACCAACACCTGCGTCATATAGGCTGACGTCAAATCCAGTTTTGTGAATGACTTATCTCCGGCTAGCATCGCAAACAAGTCATCAGCCTTCGGTAATGGGTACTGATCTTGTTTCAAAACCCTGTTGATCATAGCCTTGTAGTCTCCACAGATAGTGACTGTATCCATTCATTAAATTCAACCGGTGATATGATCCCTACATGCTGGAGTCTGTCCAGTTCAATTTCAACCTTCTCCCTCATCATATACGGCACTACCCTGCATATAAATTGGCCAGAAAAAGCAGCAAACCTGAGGATTGGGAGAAATTTAGAATCCAACAGAGAAGGACAAAGGGTTTAATTAGGAGGGGGAAAATAGAGTATGAGAGTAAGCTTGCAGGGAACATAAAAAATAACTGCAAAAGCTTCTATAGATATGTGAAGAGAAAAAGATTAGTGAAGACAAATGTAGGTCCCTTGCAGTCACAATCAGGTGAATATATAATGGGGAACAAAGAAATGGCAGACCGATTGAACAAATACTTTGGTTCTGTCTTCACTAAGGAAGACACAAATAATCTTCTGGAAATACTAGGGTGTCGAGGGTCTAGCGAGAAGGAGCAACTGAAGGAAATCCTTATTAGTCAGAAAATTGTATTCGGGAAATTGATGGGATTGAAGGCCAATAAATCCCCAGGGCCTGATAGTCTGCAACCCAGAATACTTAAGGAAGTGGCCCTAGAAACAGTGGATGCAGTGGTAGTCATTTTACAACATTCTATAGACTCTGGATCAGTTCCTATGGATTGGAGGGTAGCTAATGTAACACCACTTTTTAAAAAAGGAGAGAGAGAGAGAGAAAACAAAATTATAGACCGGTTAGCCTGACATCGGTAGTGGAGAAAATGTTGGAATCAATTATTAAACATGTAATTGCAGCACATTTGGAAAGCAGTGACAGGATCGCTCCAAGTCAGCATGGATTTATCAAAGGGAAATCATGCTTGACAAACCTAGAATTTTTTGAGGATGTAACTAATAGAGTGGACAAGGGAGAACCAGTGGATGTGGTGTATTTAGACTTTCAAAAGGCTTTTGATAAGGTCCCACACAAGAGATTAGTGTACATAATTAAAGTATTTGGTATTGGGAGTAATGTATAGACGTGGATAGAGAACTGGGTGGCAGACAGGAAGCAAAGAGTAGGAATAAAGGGGTCCTTTTCAGAATGACAGGCAGTGACTAGTGCGGTACCGCAAGGTTCAGTGATGGGACCCCAGCTATTTACAATATACATTAATGATTTAGGCAAAGGAATTGAATGTAATATCTCCAAGTTTGCAGAAGACACTAAGCTGGGTGGCAGTGTGAGCTGTGAGGAGGATGCTAAGAGGGTGCAGGGTGACTTGGACAGGTTAGGTGAGTGGGCAAATGCATGGCAGATGCAGTATAATGTAGATAAATATGAGGTTATCCACTTTGGTGGCAAAAACACGAAGGCAGAATATTTCCTGAATGGTGACAGATTAGTAAAAGGCGAGGTGCAATGAGACCTGGGTGTCATGGTACATCAATCATTGAAAGTTGGCATGCAGGTACAGCAGGCGGTGAAGAAGGCAAATGGCGTGTTAGCGAGATGATTTGAGTATAGGAGCAGGGAGGTCTTACTGCAGTTGTACAGGGCCTTGGTGAGGCCACACCTTGAATATTGTGTACAGTTTTGGTCTTCTAATCTGAGGAAGGACATTCTTGCTATTGAGGGAGTGCAGCGAAGGTTCACCAGATTGATTCCAGGGATGGCAGGACTGACATATGAAGAAAGACTGGATAGACTAGGCTTATATTCACTGGAATTTAGAAGAATGAGAGGGAATCTCATAGAAACATATAACATTCTGATGGGATTGGACAGGTTAGATGCAGGAAGAATTTTCCCGATGTTGGGGAAGTCCAGAACCAGGGGTCACAGTCTAAGGATAAGGGGTAAGCCATTTAGGACCGAGATGAGGAGCAACTTCTTCACTCAGAGATTTGTGAACCTGTGGAATTCTCTACCACAGAAAGTTGTTGAGGCCAGTTTGTTAGATATATTCAAAAGGGAGTTAGATGTGGCCCTTACAGCTAAAGAGATCAAGGGGTATGGAGAGAAAGCAGGAATGGGGTAATAAAGTTGCATGATCAGCCATGATCATATTGAATGGTGATGCAGGCTCAAAGGGCCGAATGGCCTACTCCTGCACTTATTTCCTATGTTTCTATGTTTCTATGCACGAGCTTTATGATGGACGTGTCTTGCATCTGAGTCCACGTGGATCTGCACCTTGGCTCCCGTGAAGTTGCTGATACCCGGTTCGAACAACGAGGAGAACTTGCTCAATACTTGGGCACATGTATCTTGCTCCGATGACAACGCCTTTATGTCATTCCAGCCACATCTGATTTTCTCCAACCAGCTCCTGCTGAGCAGTGTTGGGCCATTGCCTGGTACAATCCACAGCGGTAACTCGTGAAACGCACCGTTATATGACACATTAATTTGTGCACTGCCATTCACCTTTATCAGTTCTTTGGTGTACGTGCACAGCTTGCCGTTAACAGGGCCTCACAGTCTTAGTATCCCATAGCTTATTAAATACCCTCTCATTCATGATCGATTGACTCGCCCCTGTGTCCAGTTCCATCGATACCGGTAACCCGTTAAACTTCACATTAATCAAAATTGGTTTACTCTTGGTTATGAAAGAGTACAGTCCATACACTTCCTCCTCTGGCATCTCTAATTGCGTATTCGGATTCGCGCTAGTCTGACTCTCATCCTCCACGTGGTGTGTCGCAGCTCGCTTGCTCATCTGCGGACACTTGCGCTGGAGATGCCCCACTCTCAAACAGCCTTTGCAATTATATTGCTTAAATCGGCACTGCTGGTGCCGATGATTTTCCCCACAACGCCAACACAGAGAAGACGAATACATTCCCGCTGGCGGTCTTTGGGTAGCCGCAGGTTTCGCGAACGCAGCCGGATTGGTCCTGCCATGTGCCGCTCTGCCGAACGCCGAATCAATCGTATTTACAGTACTTGCCGAGGTTCGGTTCTTCACCGATATTTGCTTTAAACTCCTGTCCGTCGTCATACATGATTGAGTGATCTGGATGGCCCTTTTTAAATCCAACTCCTCCACTGCCAGAAGTTTGCGCAGGATCACCTTGTGGTTGATACTGATAACAAAGAAATCCCGCAGCATGTCTGCCAACACCGTCCCGAACTTGCACGGTCCCGCTAGACGTCTCAGGTCGGCAACGAATTCCGCCGCGCTCTGGCCCTCCGATTGAACGTGTGTATAGAACCTGTATCTCGAAATGATGATGCTGTTGTCTGGCTTGAGGTGCTCCCATACCAATGTACACAACTCCTCGTACGTTTTCTCTGTTGGATCACTAGGCATGAGTAGATCCTTTATCAGACCGTAGATCTTTGAACCGCACACAGTGAGGAACACGGCCCAGCGCTGATCTGTATCGTCAAACCCCTTCATTTTGTTGGCCACGAAGTACTGGTTCAAACGGCTCACAAAGTCTGCCCAATCTTCTCCCTCCACGAATCGCTCTAAAAATCCAATCATGCTCATTTTGCAAACAAAGGTTCTTGTATTCTTGTCGCCAAATGTTATGTATGCAAAAAAGGTTCAACCTGAGTACTGTTTAACTAAGCAAGGTACAACCTTGCTTTTGCTTTATTTTGGCCCAAAGTGCCTGGCTCACAAAATGGCTGGCCTTTTATACCAGAGCAGCACCATGTGCGTGCTGCTCAGTGGCCTCTCACAATGACACCATCTGGTGGCTACAAACAGAATGTACATACATGACATTCTCCCAGATCATTCTGCAGGTCACCCTTGAGAGTAGTGGTGAACAGATATTTCTGACCGGAGAGAAGTATGCTGTAGGATCCTCCATGGGTCAATATGGGGACCATTGTTTTTCTTGTTACATATAAGTGACCTGGACTTGGGTACAAGGAATACAATTTCGAAGTTTGCGGGCGATACAAAACTTGCCAAAGTAGTAAATAGTGAGCAGGATAGTAGCAGACTTCAGGAGGACATAGACAGACTGGTGAAATGGACAGACCTATGGCAATATAATATAGAGAAATGTGAAGTGATGTAACAACATGGAGAGGCAGTATAATCTGAAAGGGAAATCATGCTTGACAAATCTTCTGGAATTTTTTGAGGATGTTTCCAGTAAAGTGGACAAAGGAGAATCAGTTGATGTGGTATATTTGGACTTTCAGAAGGCTTTCGATTAATGTGCAAAGTTAAAGCACATGGGATTGGGGGTAGTGTGCTGACGTGGATTGAGAACTGGTTGTCAGACAGGAAGCAAAGAGTAGGAGTAAATGGGTACTTTTCAGAATGGCAGGTAGTGACTAGGGGGGTACCGCAAGGTTCTGTGCTGGGGCCCCAGCTGTTTACATTATACATTAATGATTTAGACGAGGGGATTAAATGTAGTATCTCCAAATTTGCGGATGACACTAAGTTGGGTGGCATTGTGAGCTGCGAGGAGGATGCTATGAGGCTGCAGAGTGACTTGGATAGGTTAGGTGAGTGGGCAAATGAATGGCAGATGAAGTATAATGTGGATAAATGTGAGGTTATCCACTTTGGTGGTAAAAACAGAGAGACAAACTATTATCTGAATGGTGACAGATTAGGAAAAAGGAAGGTGCAACGAGACCTGGGTGTCATGGTACATCAGTCATTGAAGGTTGGCATGCAGATACAGCAGGCGGTTAAGAAAGCAAATGGCATGTTGACCTTCATAGCGAGAGGATTTGAGTACAGGGGCAGGGAGGTGTTGCTACAGTTGTACAGGGCCTTGGTGAGGCCACACCTGGAGTATTGTGTACAGTTTTGGTCTCCTAACTTGAGGAAGGACATTCTTGCTATTGAGGGAGTGCAGCGAAGATTCACCAGACTGATTCCCAGGATGGTGGGACTGACCTATCAAGAAAGAATGGATCAACTGGGCTTGTATTCACTGGAGTTCAGAAGAATGAGAGGGGACCTCATCGAAACGTTTAAAATTCTGACGGGTTTAGACAGGTTAGATGCAGGAAGAATGTTCCCAATGTTGGGGAAGTCCAGAACCAGGGGTCACAGTCTAAGGATAAGGGTTAAGCCATTTAGGACCGAGATGAGGAGAAACTTCTTCACCCAGAAAGTGGTGAACCTGTGGAATTCTCTACCACAGAAAGTAGTTGAGGCCAATTCACTAAATATATTCAAAAGGGAGTTAGATGAAGTCCTTACTACTCGGGCGATCAAGGGGTATGGCGAGAAAGCAGGAAGAGGGTACTGAAGTTTCATGTTCAGCCATGAACTCATTGAATGGTGGTGCAGGCTAGAAGGGCTGAATGGCCTGCTCCTGCACCTAATTTCTATGTTTCTATGTTTCTATGTTTCTAAATGGTATTATTTTGAGGGGGCTGCATATTCACAAATCTTTAAAAGTGGCAGGGCAAGTTGATAAGGTGGTTAAGAAAGCACATAGCTCGACCTTTGGCACATCACCGCCCATTTATCACCCATTTAGCGCTGAGATGCAGGCTATCGCCCATATTTGGTAAAAAGTGGAAACTAGCACCCGATTATCTCCCATTTACCACCAGCCCAACTTTCGGCACACATGAATGTGCTGCATCGCCCGGCCTAAGTTTAAAATAAAAATATGACGTCATCCGCGTGCAAGGCTGAGAATAGTGCTGAAAATGGAAACTTGCGCCCAATTATCGCCCAGATTATCGCCGACCGCAACTTGCGGCATTTTGCCTACACTTCGCCGAAATGATCGCTGGCCGAAAAAGTCGCTGAAAAAAAGCTGCACTCTCCTGACCTTAAGTCGGCACGACTCGGCAGTACTCGGCACTACTCGGCACTACTCGGCATTACTCGGCACTACTCGGCAGTACTCGGCAGTACTCGGCACTACTCGGCACCATTCGGCATTACTCGGCACTACTCGGCACTACTCGGCACTACTCGGCAGTACTCGGCACTACTCGGCACTACTCGGCAGTACTCGGCAGTACTCGGCACTACTCGGCACTACTCGGCAGTACTCGGCACTACTCGGCACTACTCGGCAGTACTCGGCACTACTCGGCACTACTCGGCACCATTCGGCATTACTCGGCACTACTCGGCACTACTCGGCACTACTCGGCACTACTCGGCAGTACTCGGCACTACTCGGCACTACTCGGCACTACTCGGCAGTACTCGGCACTACTCGGCACTACTCGGCAGTACTCGGCACTACTCGGCAGTACTCGGCACTACGGATGCCATTTTGAAACTTGGAGGATCTGCATTGAAAGGCTGCTTCAAGTGCTTGTGAGAGAATCAATGTGTGAGTGATTTTAAGGGACCTTTTGACTCTTGCCAATCATCTAATCACATTTGTATCTGTTGAGGCCAAATTAAGGGCATTTATAGCGATTTATAATGATGGGGCCTGTAATTTCTCAACCAGTATTAATCACTAAGCACATGCTGCAGAATGGAGATGGGAGAAGGTATATTGAAGAGAATTATGTGCTCAATCAAAGAGATGGCAGACTACTGCAGAGGAGGGGACGTTACACCCAACGCATTTACAGGGATAAGCAATCATACTTGTCCGATATTACGTGCGTTAGGAGGCTGCGCTTCCGAAAGGAGGTCATCAGTGAGATATGCCAGCTAATTAAGGGAGATCTGCAGCCTACCAGCACCATCAGGACCGCACTGTCTGTTGAGGTTAAGGTTACTGCAGCACTTTATTTCTATGCATCGGGCTCCTTTCAGGCCTCAGCTGGCCACACATTGCTGCATTCGACAGGTGACTGAAGCCCTTTACACTTGCAGGATGGACTTTATAAACTTCCCTATGACCAGGGAGGCACAGACTGAGAGGGCTTTGGGTTTCTCGTGAATAGCAAACTTCACCAAGATGCAGGGAGCAATAGACTGTACGCACATCGCACTGTGAGCACCTTTACAGGATGCAGAGGTGTTTCGGAACCGAAAAGGATTCCACTCCCTGAATGTGCAGCCTGTTGTCGATCACAAGCAAATAATCATGGCGGTAAATGCAAATTTTCCAGGGAGCATCTATGATGCGCACACCTTACGTGAGAGCGCCGTCTCTGACCTGTTTAACAGTCAGCCACAAGGTCACGGTTGGATGCTGGGGGATAAAGGATATAGCCTTGCCAGCTGGCTCATGGGACACCCCCCTGCGTAAACCCCAGACGGAAGCCGAGAAGCCTACAATGAAAACCATATAGGTACATGCAATGTCATCGAAAAGACAATTGGAGTGCTTAAGCAGCGCTTCAGATGCCTGGACCACTCAGGTTTTAACATCTACATTCAGAGAAAATACTTAATAAGATCGTGTTTAGGAACTAATGCTTGACATCAAACATCTCGCATACAATCTCCAGGAAGGGCCCCATCCATGAGCCATTGCATTCGGCGACTGAGGGGAGGTAGATGGTTTATTTGACTCGATAGAGGTCCCCCAGGGGGAGGAATTAGGACTGCTGGTGAGCTCGTCAATGACAGTAGTGTAATGGGAGGGGGCACCATGTCCATGGGCTGTGCTCGGAGACCTCTGCGTGGCCAGAGCTAATGTCCCAAAGTGTCCCAGGGCAGACAGTGAGCCCAGTCCAGGCTGGGTCACGGTGTGAGTGACAGCAGCCGGAGAGACTCACACAGTCTGAGGAAAGGTGACCGGGCCCCTCAGTGCTCAGTCGTGCCCCATCCACCAACGTAACCAAAAAGGAGACGGTGCCCAAATTAGACTTAAAGGGTACAGATTCCGACCCCAGTCCAAATCTTAGCAGGGAAGCTACACAAGATTACCCAGCTTCATTACAATCCGGCAGATTTACATATTCAGTGGATCATTACAGTTTAAAATCTATTTAATACTTACTCTTGCGGAAGCAACCAGGCTGTCCCACCTCTTGCGGTACTGGTCAAACTCATGCCTATCGTGGAACACAGACGACACAATATCAGCTATTTCGCCCTATATTTTTTGATACATCCGGGGTGGAGGTTTCCCATGCCCACCCCAGGTTAATTGGCCCCACCGAGTCTCGACCTCATTCACTAACGCCTCATTCGCCTTGTCCAAGAAGGCCTTTGCCCTCATTGTCCCTGCAACCTCCTGCAGAATCTCTCCCGAGTCTTCGTGAGACATTTCCATAATTTTTAACTTTATCACTTGATTTAGCACTCCTTAACAATCTTTTAAGTTTATCACTCCTTCACAACAATCTTTTATCTTGTATAAATCCTTCACAATCCTTAGCACTCCTTCCTCCCTTTGTCTTCTGAGCATGCTCAGATGACCCCTTGCCTCCCGAATCGTGGGAAAAGTTATTTTCTAAAAAGAAAGCGCATGCGCAGAACGGCCGTTGCTATGGACGCCAGCCTTGCATGACTGAATACAATTGCTAAGGCCCATTTCACATCGCAAAAGCCCATTTCACATCACTAAGGCTATCGCCCAAAATAAAAAGCCAAAACTAGCGGTCAAAAAAATGGGCGATATTCCAGCGATCCTGAAAAATAAAAAATCACTACGGCCGGAAATATTGCTCATTTTTGGGCGATAGTGATCATAGTGGAAAGGCTAGCCCATATGGAATTGTAACTAGGGGCATTGAACACAAAAACATGGAAGTCATGCTAAACCTTTACAAATCACTGATTAGGCCCCAACTGGAGTATTGTGTACAGTTCTGAGCACCACACTGAGACCACAGGCCTGGCCGAAACCCTCCCTGGTGGCCCAGTGTGTGCCACTAACGTGGCTGCAGAGTTCACAGCGGCCCTCCCCTTTAACTGAAGGGGAGGGATATTGCTACGCGTCAGTGCAACGTGGCACGTCCACAGGACGGCGCTGATGACACCCGCCGACGTCCATCCCGCTCCACACTGACTTCCACCCTGAACACTGCCCGGTTAAAAAAAAAGTTCAAAGAGCTGAATTTCGCTCCACTCTCCGCCCCATGGATTGAGGTGGAAAAAAATCTTCCAGATTCGGTCGGAAGGCAATTTTGGATCCTATGATTGTATATCCATCACAAACGCTACTTTTCATGACAGAAAAGTGTTAGATTTTTAATTGTCTGTATCCAAGCTCAATGGCAACTGTTCCACGTTCCATAGGTTTAAAATGTTCCATCGTCTGATCTCTGATGAAGTTACACATAGATCTAGAAGTTTTCGCACTCACACATACACTCCTCTTTCTCACAGCCCAGTAACTTCACTAAAGACGTTCTGTAATATTGGGCATGACAAGATATAATGGAGCGAACACACTTTGAAACAGCTATTTTTTAGACGCGCACGGTTCAAATTAGGACTGGGAGTGAAACTATGGGAGATAAATTCGATAAGGCCCGAAAACGCGGCCGATGAAAGTAATGCAGGCAGCACGCAAAGTTCATGCTGCCTGCTCATTAACATGAGGGTCTCCCCTCGGTGATAGTTTCCTGTAGGCCTCCTGGAGGACCGCTGGGAGTCGCCCGTTGACGACTGCTAGCGCGCAAGGCGTGTAAGTGACCTCCCGCCTGCCAAGCTGCCATTTTGATGCGGGCGGGAATCGGCCGCAGCAGGGGAAGGACCGCTGCATGAAGGCAAGTCTAAACCCAACGGTAAGTATGAAGACCTGAAAAAAAAGGTTAGTGAACTTCTTTTATTTTTTTTTCAGCGATTTATGTGGATGGGGTCCCCTGAAGGTCGTCCAGTGGTTTTTTTGTGTGCAACGTTTTATTTTTATGTGTTCCCCCCTCCCTGGGCCCAACCCAATCCTCGGCAGCACTTTGGCGAGGATCGCATTTGCTGCCAAGATTGGGAGCTCCCGCCCGCTGCCGCCCAGATTCACGGCGTAAATCGTTTTTTTACGGCCAGGCGGTACTGGCATATCTTTTAAAGTAATCTTCTTGGCAAAGTACCGCTAGATCTCTCAGAGGTCCTTTCGGTGGCACTTGGGCGGGCCTTAGCTTTCACCAAGTTCGGGTCATTATCATTAATATATGCTACAAAAAGTACTGAGCCCTGCGGAAACAGCCTTCCAGTCACAAAAATTCCCCTCAACCATTTCCCTTTGCTTTCTGCCACTCTGCCAATTTTGAGTCCATTTGCCACTCCACTTGGATCCCATGGGATTTTATGTTTTCAAATCAGTCTACCTTGTGAGACCTTGTCTAAAGCCTTGCTAAAATCTATGTAAATGACATCAAATGCGCTGTCCTCATTGACCCCCCTTGTTTCCTCCTTAAAGAACTCAATCAAGTTAGTCAGATACGACCTTCCCTTAACAAATTCAAGTTGACTGTCCTTGATTAATCCGTGTCTTTCGAAATGAAGGTTTTATACTGTCCCTCAGAATTGATTCTCGTAATTTGCCCACCACCGAGGTCAAACTAACTGGCCTGTAATTGCTCGGTTTATCCTTTCCTCCTTTTTGAACAATGGTACAATGTTAGCAGTTCTCCAATCCTCTGGCACAACTCCTGTAACCAGGGATGATGGTCAGAGCCTCTGCAATTTCCTCCCTTGCTTCTTTTGGATATATTTCATCCAATCCTGGCGATTTATGTACTTTCAAGGATGCTAAACCCCTTAATACTTTGGGGCTGAAATTTCCCACCGCTAGAAACGTGGCGCACCTATCCTGTTTCAGATGTTTTTACCGGCACGATTGATGCGGTGGCCTCTTGAGCGAAATTCCGCACTTTGGCTTTTTTTTCGAGCGGTCGGAAGTTGGCCATAATGGGGGTGGAAGTGCAGTGGTGAGCAGAGTTTTGCACACTAGAGGGGTGGAAGTTGGGGGGTGTGCGGAGTGTCCTCCGCTGTCAGTCATCAGCGTAACACATCACTACGTCTCTCCCCTTCCCCTAAAGGGAAGAGCCTGTGCGATTCTTGAAGTTCGGTCCACTGGGTCACCAGGGAGGGTTTCAGCCGGATCAGTGGCCTGGCAACCAAGCCTGTTGGTGGCCCGGCCGAACCCGGGGGCATAATTATCGGCCCGACATGGCAGTCAGCTGGTCCGACAGGATCCTTACTCCTGTTTTTTCTTTGCCCTTATCCATAATTATGCTAAAACTAACTGGGGCTGAAATTGCCTCTTCCAATAAGGCTTCTGGCTGCCTGCAAGCGGAGGCCACGGGTCGGTGTGGACTGGCCAACGAGTCTCCGCGGAGGGGTCGCCATTTTGGAAATTGCCCTTCCTCAGTTTTGGAGCGGTATCTGGGACCGCTCTGCCCATTTTCCTGCTGTGGCATGCATGCACCGAATCCTTACTAACTGGCGGGGACCCATTTGCGAAATTGCCCCTCGGGAAATTGCCCCTTTCCCGGAATAGCCCCGCGGGAGTGGTCCCACCGCCGTTCGGTGCCCCCGACAGCTTTTGCTGTAGGTACACTCTCTGTAGCATGGCGGCTCGGCCGCCCTTAAAGGGGAGGGGGCACTGTCACAGCCGCCAAGTTATTTCTTTTTGTCGGCCAACTGCCAGGTCAGGCCAACAATTAGGGCCGCGGGTTCGGCCAGGCCGCCAACAGGCAATCTGGCATCCCCTCTTGGGTGCCAGGTCATTGGCCCGGCCGAAACACTCCTTGGTGGCCCAGTGTTTGCCACTAAAGTAGCTGCAGAGTTCGCAGCGGCCCTCCCCTTTAACAGAAGGGGAGAGACGTTGTGACGTACCAACGTGATGATGTCATCAGCACAGCGCTGATGACTGATAGCGTCAGCTATTCCGCCCTGCCCCACTTCCACGCCGCTCATGACAGCTATTCCGCCACACCCTCCCCTTCCGCCACAATGATGAGGCCACTTCCGCCCCGCTTAAAAAAAATCCACGAAGTACTGAATTTCGACAGTTAGGCCGTCCCATGCATTGAGGCGGCCAGAACACATCGAAAACGGTAGGTGCACCTCATTTCTGGCGGTGGGTAATTTTGGCCCCACATGAGTTATGATCACTTCCACAAAAATGCTCACCCCATGGGCCCAAGTTTCCACAAGAAAAAAAATGGGTGCCCCTCCGAGCTGGGCGCCCGTTTTTCGCGCCTAAAACGGCGCCTAAAAAAATCCTCGGTATTCTCCACCTACTTACAGGTCCTCTGGCCCTCGGCGCAGCCGGCACAAGCTGTGGGGGGGGCGGAGCCAGGTCCCTGTGCTGAAAACAGTGCCGGGACCTCTGCACATGCGCGCTACAGTCGGCACGCAAGTGCAGTAGCTCCAGGCGCCGAACTGTGTGGGAGGGGCCCGAAGCACGCAGCCCCT
>NW_027252602.1:10000-23235 GCF_044704955.1 Pristiophorus japonicus | reverse complement strand
GTATTGTCACCCAGTGCTCTCTGGCAGTGTGGGACCCTCTCTGTATTGTCACCCAGTGCTCTCTGGCAATGTGGGACCCTCTCTGTATTGTCACCCAGTGCTCTCTGGCAGTGTGGGACCCTCTCTGTATTGTCACCCAGTGCTCTCTACCTCTGGTTCACTGCTCCCTATGCTGCTACTCACTATTAACCAATATATCTTTGAACTGTAAAAACTGCGGAAGCCTTTGGGTGTGAGGAAGATGAATTGTCGGACTGTGTTGTCCGGAGGAAGAGCACTGGGGCTCGCGGGCCGTGACTGCACCAAGTCCACGCCGAGAGTAGATGCAGAATATTTATGCTCAGCACAGACCGTTACCCCATAGTTCCAAAGGTCAGAGGTCACACACACCAGTCCTGAGCCTTGGCACAATTCTACGGAAATAGTCCGGCCTAAAATTATAATTGCTACAGCCACAGTCTGACCCCTCACCCCACAGTCTGACCCCTGACCCCACAGTCTGATCCCTGACCCCACAATCTGACCCCTGGCCCAAGTCTGATCGCGTGACCCCCACAGACTGACCTGAGTCTGAACCCATGACCCCAGAGTCTGACCCCGTGAAGCCACAGTCTGACGCATGACCTTACAGTCAGATACTGTGACCCCACAATCTGACCTCATGACCTTACAATCGGACCCTGTGACCCCACAATTAGACGCCTGACCCACAATTTGACCCGTGACCTCATAATCTGACCCGTAACCCCACCGTCTGACCCGACCCCATAGTCTGACCACTGACCCCACAGTCTGACCCTTGACTCCACAATTTGACCCCTGACCTCTGTCTGACCCCTGACCTTACGGCCGAAGTTAAGGAGAATGGTGTGTGGAAGGTTCTGGACTGTCCTGTGTGGCTCGGTTGGGGAGAGAGACACTGCGAGAACTGTGGAGGTGGAGCAGCGAACTCACATTGCACATCTACTCGGATGGACTTAATGGCAGGACCTCCGATCCCATTCTCTGCTTTACAATAATACCGACCCCCCTGAACCCGCAGGATTCCCGCAATCTGCAGCGTCTCGTTGAACACCGTTGTTTCCTGGAATCTGTCCGACGCACTGCCTGCTGTCTTAGTCCATCTCACCTGCAAGGGAAAGATCCATCAAACAGGGGCGGATAATACTGTCACATAATCCCAGTCCGCCCGACAATAAACCCTGCAAAATAATCACCCCCCCCCACCACACACACGCACCCTACAAAATAATCACCCCCCGACAATAAACCCTGCAAAATAATCACCCCCCCCCCAACCACACACACGCACCCTACAAAATAATCACCCCCCGACAATAAACCCTGCAAAATAATCACCCCCCGACAATAAACCCTGCAAAATAATCACCCCCCCCAACCACACACACGCACCCGACAAAATAATCACCCCCCAACAATAAACCTTGCAAAATAATCACCCCCCCCAACCACACACACGCACCCTACAAAATAATCACCACCCAACAATAAACCCTGCAAAATAATCACCCCCCCCAACCACACACACGCACCCGACAAAATAATCACCCCCCGACAATAAACCCTGTAAAATAATCCCCCCCGACAATAAACCCTGTAAAATAATCCCCCCCGACAATAAACCCTGTAAAATAATCACCCCCCCGACAATAAACCCTGCAAAATAATCATCCCCGACAATAAACCCTGCAAAATAATCACCCCCCCCCACCACACACACGCACCCTACAAAATAATCACCCCCCGACAATAAACCCTGCAAAATAATCACCCCCCCCAACCACACACACGCACCCGACAAAATAATCACCCCCCGACAATAAACCCTGCAAAATAATCACCCCCCGACAATAAACCCTGCAAAATAATCACCCCCCCCCAACCACACACACGCACCCTACAAAATAATCACCCCCCAACAATAAACCTTGCAAAATAATCACCCCCCCCAACCACACACACGCACCCTACAAAATAATCACCACCCAACAATAAACCCTGCAAAATAATCACCCCCGACAATAAACCCTGTAAAATAATCCCCCCGACAATAAACCCTGTAAAATAATCCCCCCGACAATAAACCCTGTAAAATAATCCCCCCCGACAATAAACCCTGTAAAATAATCCCCCCGACAATAAACCCTGTAAAATAATCCCCCCCGACAATAAACCCTGTAAAATAATCACCCCCGACAATAAACCCTGTAAAATAATCCCCCCCGACAATAAACCCTGTAAAATAATCACCCCCGACAATAAACCCTGTAAAATAATCCCCCCCGACAATAAACCCTGCAAAATAATCACCCCCCGACAATAAACCCTGTAAAATAATCACCCCCGACAATAAACCCTGTAAAATAATCCCCCCCGACAATAAACCCTGTAAAATAATCCCCCCCGACAATAAACCCTGTAAAATAATCACCCCCCGACAATAAACCCTGTAAAATAATCCCCCCGACAATAAACCCTGTAAAATAATCCCCCCCGACAATAAACCCTGTAAAATAATCCCCCCCGACAATAAACCCTGTAAAATAATCCCCCCGACAATAAACCCTGTAAAATAATCACCCCCGACAATAAACCCTGTAAAATAATCCCCCCCCGACAATAAACCCTGTAAAATAATCCCCCCCGACAATAAACCCTGTAAAATAATCACCCCCGACAATAAACCCTGTAAAATAATCCCCCCCGACAATAAACCCTGTAAAATAATCACCCCCCGACAATAAACCCTGCAAAATAATCCCACCCGACAATAAACCCTGCAAAATAATCACCCCCGACAATAAACCCTGTAAAATAATCCCCCCGACAATAAACCCTGTAAAATAATCCCCCCCGACAATAAACCCTGCAAAATAATCCCCCCCGACAATAAACCCTGCAAAATAATCACCCCCGACAATAAACCCTGTAAAATAATCACCCCCGACAATAAACCCTGCAAAATAATCACCCCCCGACAATAAACCCTGTAAAATAATCACCCCCCGACAATAAACCCTGTAAAATAATCACCCCCGACAATAAACCCTGTAAAATAATCACCCCCCGACAATAAACCCTGTAAAATAATCACCCCCCGACAATAAACCCTGTAAAATAATCACCCCCGACAATAAACCCTGTAAAATAATCCCCCCCCGACAATAAACCCTGTAAAATAATCCCCCCCCGACAATAAACCCTGCAAAATAATCCCCCCCGACAATAAACCCTGTAAAATAATCACCCCCCGACAATAAACCCTTCAAAATAATCACCCCCGACAATAAACCCTGTAAAATAATCCCCCCCGACAATAAACCCTGTAAAATAATCCCCCCCGACAATAAACCCTGCAAAATAATCCCCCCGACAATAAACCCTGTAAAATAATCACCCCCCGACAATAAACCCTGTAAAATAATCACCCCGACAATAAACCCTGTAAAATAATCCCCCCGACAATAAACCCTGTAAAATAATCACCCCCCCGACAATAAACCCTGTAAAATAATCCCCCCCGACAATAAACCCTGTAAAATAATCACCCCCGACAATAAACCCTGTAAAATAATCACCCCCGACAATAAACCCTGTAAAATAATCCCCCCCGACAATAAACCCTGTAAAATAATCACCCCCGACAATAAACCCTGCAAAATAATCCCCCCCGACAATAAACCCTGTAAAATAATCCCCCCCGACAATAAACCCTGCAAAATAATCCCCCCCGACAATAAACCCTGTAAAATAATCCCCCCCGACAATAAACCCTGTAAAATAATCCCCCCCGACAATAAACCCTGCAAAATAATCACCCCCCGACAATAAACCCTGTAAAATAATCACCCCCGACAATAAACCCTGTAAAATAATCCCCCCCGACAATAAACCCTGTAAAATAATCCCCCCCGACAATAAACCCTGTAAAATAATCACCCCCCGACAATAAACCCTGTAAAATAATCACCCCCCGACAATAAACCCTGTAAAATAATCCCCCCCGACAATAAACCCTGTAAAATAATCCCCCCCGACAATAAACCCTGCAAAATAATCACCCCCCGACAATAAACCCTGCAAAATAATCACCCCCGACAATAAACCCTGTAAAATAATCCCCCCCGACAATAAACCCTGCAAAATAATCACCCCCCGACAATAAACCCTGTAAAATAATCCCCCCCGACAATAAACCCTGTAAAATAATCACCCCCGACAATAAACCCTGTAAAATAATCACCCCCGACAATAAACCCTGCAAAATAATCACCCCCCCGACAATAAACCCTGTAAAATAATCCCCCCCGACAATAAACCCTGTAAAATAATCACCCCCGACAATAAACCCTGTAAAATAATCCCCCCCCGACAATAAACCCTGCAAAATAATCCCCCCCGACAATAAACCCTGTAAAATAATCACCCCCGACAATAAACCCTGCAAAATAATCACCCCCGACAATAAACCCTGTAAAATAATCCCCCCCCGACAATAAACCCTGCAAAATAATCCCCCCCGACAATAAACCCTGTAAAATAATCACCCCCCCGACAATAAACCCTGCAAAATAATCACCCCCGACAATAAACCCTGTAAAATAATCCCCCCCGACAATAAACCCTGTAAAATAATCCCCCCCCGACAATAAACCCTGTAAAATAATCCCCCCCCGACAATAAACCCTGCAAAATAATCCCCCCCGACAATAAACCCTGTAAAATAATCACCCCCGACAATAAACCCTGCAAAATAATCCCACCCGACAATAAACCCTGCAAAATAATCACCCCCGACAATAAACCCTGTAAAATAATCCCCCCGACAATAAACCCTGTAAAATAATCACCCCCGACAATAAACCCTGCAAAATAATCACCCCCGACAATAAACCCTGCAAAATAATCCCCCCCGACAATAAACCCTGCAAAATAATCCCACCCGACAATAAACCCTGCAAAATAATCACCCCCGACAATAAACCCTGTAAAATAATCACCCCCCGACAATAAACCCTGTAAAATAATCACCCCGACAATAAACCCTGTAAAATAATCCCCCCGACAATAAACCCTGTAAAATAATCCCCCCCGACAATAAACCCTGTAAAATAATCACCCCCGACAATAAACCCTGTAAAATAATCACCCCCCGACAATAAACCCTGCAAAATAATCACCCCACCGACAATAAACCCTGCAAAATAATCACCCCCCGACAATAAACCCTGTAAAATAATCACCCCCCGACAATAAACCCTGTAAAATAATCACCCCCCCGACAATAAACCCTGTAAAATAATCACCCCCCGACAATAAACCCTGCAAAATAATCACCCCACCGACAATAAACCCTGTAAAATAATCACCCCCCGACAATAAACCCTGTAAAATAATCACCCCCCCGACAATAAACCCTGTAAAATAATCACCCCCCCGACAATAAACCCTGCAAAATAATCACCCCACCGACAATAAACCCTGCAAAATAATCACCCCCCCGACAATAAACCCTGCAAAATAATCCCCTCCGACAATAAACCCTGCAAAATAATACCCCCCGACAATCAACCCTGCAAAATAATCCCCCCCGACAATAAACCCTGTAAAATAATCCCCCCCCGACAATAAACCCTGTAAAATAATCCCCCCCGACAATAAACCCTGCAAAATAATCCCCCCCGACAATAAACCCTGTAAAATAATCCCCCCCGACAATAAACCCTGCAAAATAATCCCCCCCGACAATAAACCCTGTAAAATAATCCCCCCCCGACAATAAACCCTGTAAAATAATCCCCCCCGACAATAAACCCTGTAAAATAATCCCCCCCGACAATAAACCCTGTAAAATAATCCCCCCCGACAATAAACCCTGTAAAATAATCCCCCCCGACAATAAACCCTGTAAAATAATCACCCCCCGACAATAAACCCTGTAAAATAATCCCCCCCGACAATAAACCCTGCAAAATAATCACCCCCGACAATAAACCCTGTAAAATAATCACCCCCGACAATAAACCCTGCAAAATAATCCCCCCCGACAATAAACCCTGCAAAATAATCCCCCCCGACAATAAACCCTGTAAAATAATCACCCCCCGGCAATAAACCCTGCAAAATAATCACCCCCCGACAATAAACCCTGTAAAATAATCACCCCCCGACAATAAACCCTGTAAAATAATCACCCCCGACAATAAACCCTGTAAAATAATCCCCCCCGACAATAAACCCTGTAAAATAATCCCCCCCGACAATAAACCCTGTAAAATAATCCCCCCCGACAATAAACCCTGTAAAATAATCACCCCCGACAATAAACCCTGCAAAATAATCACCCCCGACAATAAACCCTGTAAAATAATCACCCCCCGACAATAAACCCTGTAAAATAATCACCCCCCGACAATAAACCCTGCAAAATAATCACCCCCGACAATAAACCCTGCAAAATAATCACCCCCGACAATAAACCCTGTAAAATAATCACCCCCCGACAATAAACCCTGTAAAATAATCACCCCCCGACAATAAACCCTGTAAAATAATCACCCCCCGACAATAAACCCTGTAAAATAATCCCCCCCGACAATAAACCCTGTAAAATAATCCCCCCCGACAATAAACCCTGTAAAATAATCACCCCCGACAATAAACCCTGTAAAATAATCACCCCCCGACAATAAACCCTGTAAAATAATCACCCTCCGACAATAAACCCTGTAAAATAATCCCCCCCGACAATAAACCCTGTAAAATAATCACCCCCCGACAATAAACCCTGTAAAATAATCACCCCCCCGACAATAAACCCTGTAAAATAATCACCCCCCGACAATAAACCCTGCAAAATAATCCCCCCCGCCAATAAACCCTGTAAAATAATCACCCCCGACAATAAACCCTGCAAAATAATCACCCCCGACAATAAATCCTGTAAAATAATCACCCCCGACAATAAACCCTGTAAAATAATCCCCCCCGACAATAAACCCTGTAAAATAATCCCCCCCGACAATAAACCCTGCAAAATAATCACCCCCGACAATAAACCCTGTAAAATAATCCCCCCCGACAATAAACCCTGTAAAATAATCACCCCCGACAATAAACCCTGTAAAATAATCACCCCCGACAATAAACCCTGTAAAATAATCACCCCCGACAATAAACCCTGTAAAATAATCACCCCCGACAATAAACCCTGTAAAATAATCCCCCCGACAATAAACCCTGTAAAATAATCACCCCCGACAATAAACCCTGTAAAATAATCACCCCCCGACAATAAACCCTGTAAAATAATCCCCCCGACAATAAACCCTGTAAAATAATCACCCCCGACAATAAACCCTGTAAAATAATCACCCCCGACAATAAACCCTGTAAAATAATCACCCCCCGACAATAAACCCTGTAAAATAATCACCCCCGACAATAAACCCTGTAAAATAATCCCCCCCGACAATAAACCCTGTAAAATAATCACCCCCGACAATAAACCCTGTAAAATAATCCCCCCCGACAATAAACCCTGCAAAATAATCACCCCCCGACAATAAACCCTGTAAAATAATCCCCCCCGACAATAAACCCTGTAAAATAATCACCCCCCGACAATAAACCCTGTAAAATAATCACCCCCGACAATAAACCCTGTAAAATAATCCCCCCCGACAATAAACCCTGTAAAATAATCACCCCCGACAATAAACCCTGTAAAATAATCACCCCCGACAATAAACCCTGTAAAATAATCACCCCCCCGACAATAAACCCTGTAAAATAATCACCCCCCGACAATAAACCCTGTAAAATAATCACCCCCGACAATAAACCCTGTAAAATAATCACCCCCGACAATAAACCCTGCAAAATAATCCCCCCCGACAATAAACCCTGTAAAATAATCACCCCCCCGACAATAAACCCTGTAAAATAATCACCCCCCCGACAATAAACCCTGTAAAATAATCACCCCCCCGACAATAAACCCTGTAAAATAATCACCCCCCCGACAATAAACCCTGTAAAATAATCCCCCCCCGACAATAAACCCTGTAAAATAATCACCCCTCCGACAATAAACCCTGTAAAATAATCCCCCCCGACAATAAACCCTGTAAAATAATCCCCCCCGACAATAAACCCTGTAAAATAATCACCCCCCGACAATAAACCCTGTAAAATAATCCCCCCCGACAATAAACCCTGTAAAATAATCACCCCCCGACAATAAACCCTGTAAAATAATCCCCCCCGACAATAAACCCTGTAAAATAATCCCCCCCGACAATAAACCCTGTAAAATAATCACCCCCGACAATAAACCCTGTAATATAGTCCCAGTCTCCCCCCCCCCCCCCACCCCGACACACACACACACCCTGTAATATAATCCCAGTCTCCCCCCCCCCACCCTGCAGGACTCGGTCAGTAGTGGTCCTACCGAGCCACTCTTGGTGATGGACATTGAAGTCCCCCACCCAGAGTACACTCTGGGCCCTTGCTACTCTCAGTGCTGCTTCCAAATGGTGTTCAACATGGAGGAGAAGTGATTGATCAGCTGAGGGAGGGCGGGAGGTGGTAACCAGCAGGAGGGTTCCTTGCCCAGGCTGTACCTGAAGCCATGAGACTTCATGGGGTCCGGGGTCAATGTTGGGGACTCCCGGGGGCCACTCCCTCCCGACTATACACCACTGAGCCACCACCCTGGTGGGTCTGTCCTGCCGGTGGGACAGGATAGACCCAGGGATAGTGATGGAGGAGTCTGGGACATTGGGAAAGGTATGATTCGGTGCTGGTGGGACAGGATAGACCCAGGGATGGTGATGGAGGAGTCTGGGACATTGGGAAAGGTATGATTCGGTGAGTGTGACTAGGTCGGGCTGTTGCTTGACCGGTCTGTGGGAAGCTCTCCCAATTGTGGCACAAGTCCCCAGACGTTACAGGGTGGGCTGTGCTGGGCCATTGTTGTGTCCGAAACCCGTGTCGAGCTCGAGCTCGATGCCGGCCGGTCTGTCCGCTTTTATTCTTATTGTTTCTTGTGGCAGTTTGTTATAACTGAATGCCTCGCTGGGCCATTTCAGAGTCACCCACATCGCTGTGGGTCTGGAGTCACGTGTAGGCCCAGACCGGGTAAGGGTGACAGGTTTCCTGCCCTGAAGGACATGAGTGAACCAGGTGGGGTTTAGGACAATCCGATCGTACTCCGGTCACCGTTCCTGATACTCGCTTTTTATTCCCGATTCATTTATTGAAGTGAATTTAAATTACCCAGCTGCCCGTGGGATCCAGGGCAAAGTGACAAGTTGGATCCAAAATTGTCTGAGGCAGGAAGCAGAGGGTAATGGTCGATGGGTGTTTGTGTGACTGGAAGGTTGTGTCCAGTGGGGTTCCACAGGGCTCAGTGCTGGGTCCTTGCCTTTTTGTGGTATATATCAATGATTTAGACTTAAATGTTGGGGGTATGATTAAGAAGTTTGCAAATGACACTCGCCATGTATGTATGCTTGGGGTTACTAGCCACTAGGTGTCGCCACTGTCGGAGGTCATTGGGCCATACGCACGTGTGTGGCCCAGGTATAAAAGGCAAGCCTTCATGTAATGTAATCACTTTGGGCCCTAATAAAGCAGAGCCAGGTTTGTACCTGTGTTAGTTTACAGTATTCAGACTATCGAGTTATTACATACGTAACATTTGGCGACGAGCTAACTTAAGAACCTTCGCATGCACAATTGGAATTCTGGAGAGATTCGCGGAGGGAGAGGACGGGGCAGATTTTGTAGCTCGCCTGGACCAGTACGCCGTGGCCAATAAAATGGAGGAACCCACAGACGCAGTTAGGCGCAGGGCGGTTTGCTGTCCGAAAATTTATGGACTCACAAAGAATCTTCTCTCGCCGGCAAGTCCAATGGACAAGGACTATGAGGAATTGTGTGGTCTGGTACGTGACCATCTCAAACCAGAAGAAGGCATCATCATCTCACGATATCGATTCTACAAGCACGGTCGTTCTGAGGGCCAGGATGTGTTGGAATTCGTTGCTGACCAAAGACGTCTAGCTGGACCGTGTAAGTTCGAAAATGTGTTGGGAGACATGCTGTGGGATTTCTTTGTAATCGGCATCAGCCACGAGGTGATCCTGCGTAAGCTACTGGCGGCGGAGACACTGGATTTAAGCAAGGCCATCACGATTGCCCAATCATGCATGACGACGGACAAAAACTTAAAGCAGATATTATCTGAAAATCGGAACTCGGCAAGTGCTGTAAACAAGATAGTATCGTTGTTTGGCAGTGCTGCATATGGCAGGGCCTACCCGACTGTGTATGCAAACCCTGTGGCTGCCCAAAGTCCGCCAACGGGAATTAATCCGATTTCACCGTGTTGGCGTTTTGGGGGCAATCCCCGGCCTCATCAGTGTCGGTTTAAACAGCACATTTGTAAAGGCTGCTCGAGAGTGGCACATCTCCAGCACATGTCCGCAACTGAGCAAGCGTGCTGCGACACACCACATGGAGGATGATGGTTAGACTAGCACAGATCCGGACATGCAATCCGAGATACCAGAGGAGGAAGTGTATGGACTGTATTCGTTCCTAACAAAGAGCCAACTGATAATGATTAATGTGAAACTTAACGGTGTGCCGATACCGAGGGAATTGGACACGGGGGCGAGTCAATCAATAATGAGCCAGAGGACATTCGACAAGCTGTGGGATACCAAGGCTGTGAGGCCTAAGCTGAGTCCAGTCAATGCCAAGTTACATACACGAAAGAACTCATAACGGAGATTGGCAGTGCAGTAGTCAAGGTGTCGTACGATGGTGCGGTTCATGATTTACCGTTATGGATTGTTCCAGGCAATGGTCCAACGCTATTCGGCGGAAATTGGCTAGAAAAAATCAAATGGAACTGGAACGAGATCAAAGCGTTATCATCGGAGGATGTGCTCAAGTGCTGAGCAAGTTCCCCTCACTGTTTGAACCAGGCATTGGCAATTTCACGGGAGCCAAGGTGCAGATCCACGTGGACTTGGATGCAAGACCCGTCCATCATAAACCTCGGGTGGTTCCGTACATGATGAGGGAGAAGGTCGAAATCGAACTGGACAGACTCCAGCGTGAAGGGGTCATATCACTGATCGAATTTAACGAATGGGCCAGCCCCATTATTCCTGTGTTGAAGAGAGATGGCACTGTCAGGATTTGTGGAGACTACAAGGTTATGATCAACCGAGTTTCGAAACAGGATCAATATCTGTTACCGAAGGCTGATGACCTGTTTGCAACGCTAGCCGGGGGGAAGTCGTTCACTAAACTGGATCTGACGTCGGCCTACATGACATCTGGTCAAGATGTTGAAGAAACTTACGTGCATCAACACTCATCAAGGACTGTTTATCTACAACAGGTGTCCATTCAGAATTCGCTCGGCTGCAGCCGTATTTCAGAGGAACATGGAGAGTCATGAAGTCTGTCCCTAGAACCGTCGTGTTCCAGGATGACATCCTGGTCACAGGTCGTGACACCGCCGAACATCTGAACAATCTGGAAGAGGTTCCAATTGTCTGGACAAAGTGGGACTCAGACTGAAACGCTCGAAGTGCGTCTTCATGGCACCGGAAGTCGAATTCCTGGGGAGGAAAATTGTTGCTGATGGCACCAGGCCTACGGACGGGAAAACCAAGGCCATCAAAAATGCACCCAGGCCTCAGAATGTGATGGAGCTGTGTTCATTCCCTGGTTTACTCAACTACTTCGGTAATTTCCCACCTAGCTTGAGCACTTTATTAGAGCCACTGCACATGCTGCTATGAAAAGGCGACAACTGGGTTTGGGGTGCATCAAGATAGAGCTTTTGAGAAAGCCACTAATCTGCTTTGCTCTAACAAGCTGCTGGTACATTATAATCCGTGTAAGCGTCTAGTATTGGCCTGTGATGCTTTGTCATATGGAGTTGTTTGCGTGCTCCAACAAGCTAATGAGTCGGGTAAACTACAACCTGTTGCGTATGCTTCTAAAAGTTTGTCCAAGGTGGAAAGAGCCTACAGCATGGTAGAGAAGGAAGCATTAGCCTGTGTGCATGGGGTTAAAAAGATGCATCAGTACTTGTTTGATCTTCGGTTTGAGCTGGAAACAGATCACAAGCCACTCATTTCATTGTTTTCGGAAAACAAAGGTATAAATACCAATGTATTGTCTCACATCCAGAGGTGGGTGCTGACATTATCTGCCTATGATTATGTCATTCACCATAGGCCTGGCACCGAGAATTGTGCTGATGCACTGAGCCGTCTGCCGTTGCCCACACCGGAGGTGGAAACACCACAACCTGCAGACCTACTGTTAGTCATAGATGCTTTTGAAAGTGAAGGAATCCCTGTCACTGCTCAACAAGTTAAGACCTGGACCAGCCAGGACCCGATATTATTGGTTGTGAAACGCTGTGTCCTTAGTGGTGATTGGTCTGCCGTACCCAAACAAACGGGTGATGGGACCAAACCTTACAACCGTCACAAAGACGAACTATCTATTCAGTCAAATTGTTTACTGTGGGGTAATCGTGTTGTTATGCCTAAGAAAGACAGAGAGAAATTTGTACATGATCTACATAGCACACATCCCGGTATTGTCATGATGAAAGCCATTGCCAGATCTCATGTATGGTGGCCTGGAATTGACTCTGATCTGGAAGCATGTGTGCATCAGTGCAACACTTACCTGCAGCTTAGTAAAGCACCAGTGGAATCGCCACTGAGTCTGTGGTCGTGGCCGTCTAAACCATGGTCCAGGATCCACATCAACTTCGCAGGTCCCTTCCTGGGGAAGATGTTCTTAGTTGTGGTGGATGCATATTCCAAGTGGATAGAGTGTATAATCATGTCATCCAGTACATCCACAGCTACCATTGAGAGCCTTTGTGTTATGTTTGCCATTCATGGTCTGCCCGACATCGTTGTAAGCGACAACAGACCTTGCTTCACCAGTATGGAGTTTTAAAAGTTCATGAAACTCAATGGTATCAGACATGTGACGTCAGCACCATTCAAACCCGTCCAATGGTCAAGCAGAGCGTGCTGTCCAAACCATCAAACAGAGTATGAAACATGTAACTCAAGGTTCACTGCAGACTCGCTTGTCATGCATATTGCTTAGTTACAGGACAAGACCCCACACACTTACCGGGGTCTCCCCTGCTGAAC
>NW_027252602.1:0-5000 GCF_044704955.1 Pristiophorus japonicus | reverse complement strand
CTGACCCTCTCCCTCTCTCTGTCCGTCTCTGTCTCTCTCTCTCTCTCTGTTGCTCTCTCTCTCTCTCTGTCCCTCTCTCTTTCTGTCTCTGTGTCTCTCTCTGTCTCTCTGTCCCTCTCTCTCTGTCTCTCTCTCTCTCTCTCTCTCTGTCTCTCTCTCTCTCTCTCTCTCTGTCTCTGTCCCTCTGTCTCTGTCCCTCTCTCTCTCTCTCTCTCTCTCTGTCCCTCTCTCTCTCTCTCTCTCTCTGTCTCTGTGTCTCTCTGTCCCTCTCTCTCTCTCTCTGTCCCTCTCTCTCTCTCTCTCTGTCTCTGTGTCTCTCTGTCTCTCTGTCCATCTCTCTCTCTCTCACTCCGTCTCTCTCTCTCACCCTGTCTCTCTCTCATCTTGTCTCTCTCTCTGTCCCTCTCTCTCTCTGTCTGTCCCTCTCTCTCTCTCTCTCTCTCTCTGTCCCTCTCTCTCTCTCTCTCTGTCCCTCTCTCTCTCTCCATTCCTCTCTCTCTGTCCCTCTCTCTCTCTCGTTCTCTATCTGTGTCCCTCTCTCTCTCTCTCTCTGTCCCTCTCTGTGTCTCTCTCTCTCTGTGTCTCCCTCTCTCTTTCTCTGTCCCTCTCTCTCTGTCCCTCTCCCACTCTCTCTCTGTCCCTCTCGCTCTCTCTCCCCCTCTCTCTCTCTCCCCCCCCCCCCCCTCTCTCTCTGTCCCTTTCTCTCTCTCTCTGTCTTTCATAGAAACATAGAAACATAGAAGATAGGTGCAGGAGTGGGCCATTCGGCCCTTCTTGCCTGCACCACCATTCAATGAGTTTGTGGCTGAACATGCAACTTCAGTATCCCATTCCTGCTTTCTCGCCATACCCCTTGATCCCCCGAGTAGTAAGGACTTCATCTAACTCCTTTTTGAATATATTTCGTGAATTGGCCTCAACAACTTTCTGTGGTAGAGAATTCCACAGGTTCACCACTCTCTGGGTGAAGAAGTTTCTCCTCATCTCGGTCCTAAATGGCTTACCCCTTATCCTTAGACTGTGACCCCTGGTTCTGGACTTCCCCAACATTAATATGAACATAAGAGCATAAGAATTAGGAACAGGAGTAGGCCATCTAGCCCCTCGAGCCTGCTGATCTGGCCGTGGACTCAGCTCCACCACTCAGCCCACTCCCCATAACCCTTAATTCCCTGTCTCTCTCTCTCTCTCTCTCTCTGTCCCTCTCTCTCTCTGTCCCTCTCTCTCTCTGTCCCTCTTTGTCCCCCCCCTCTCTCTCTGTCCCTGTATCTCTCTCCCTGTCTCTCTCTCTCCCTGTCCCTCTCTCTCTCTCTCTCTCTCTGTCCCTCTCCCTCTCTGAAGGTATGAGGCGTGAATTGGCTAGGATAGATTGGCGAATGATACTTAAGGGGTTGACTGTGGATGGGCAATGGCAGACATTTAGACACCGCATGGATGAACTACAACAATTGTACATTCCTGTCTGGCGTAAAATGAAAAATGGAAGGTGGCTCAACCGTGGCTATCAACGGAAATCAGGGATAGTATTAAAGCCAAGGAAGTGGCATACAAATTGGCCAGAAATAGCAGCGAACCCGGGGACTGGGAGAAATTTAGAACTCAGCAGAGGAGGACAAAGGGGTTGATTAGGGCAGGGAAAATGGAGTATGAGAAGAAGCTTGCAGGGAACATTAAGACGGACTGCAGAAGTTTCTATAGATATGTAAAGAGAAAAAGGTTAGTAAAGACAAACGTAGGTCCCCTGCAGTCAGAATCAGGGGAAGTCATAACGGGGAACAAAGAAATGGCGGACCAATTGAACAAGTACTTTGGTTCGGTATTCACTCAGGAGGATACAAACAACCTTCCGGATATAAAAGGGGTCGGAGGGTCTAGTAAGGAGGAGGAACTGAGGGAAATCCTTATTAGTCGGGAAATTGTGTTGGGGAAATTGATGGGATTGAAGGCCGATAAATCCCCAGGGCCTGATGGACTGCATCCCAGAGTACTTAAGGAGGTGGCCTTGGAAATAGTGGATGCATTGACAGTCATTTTCCAACATTCCATTGACTCTGGATCAGTTCCTATCGAGTGGAGGGTAACCAATGTAACCCCACTTTTTAAAAAAGGAGGGAGAGAGAAAACAGGGAATTATAGACTGGTCAGCCTGACCTCAGTAGTGGTTAAAATGATGGAATCAATTATTAAGGATGTCATAGCAACGCATTTGGAAATAGGTGACATGATAGGTCCAAGTCAGCATGGATTTGTGAAAGGGAAATCATGCTTGACAAATCTTCTGGAATTTTTTGAGGATGTTTCCAGTAGAGTGGACAAGGGAGAACCAGTTGATGTGGTATATTTGGACTTTCAGAAGGCTTTCGACAAGGTCCCACACAAGAGATTAATGTGCAAAGTTAAAGCACATGGGATTGGGGGTAGTGTGCTGACGTGGATTGAGAACTGGTTGTCAGACAGGAAGCAAAGAGTAGGAGTAAATGGGTACTTTTCAGAATGGCAGGCAGTGAATAGTGGGGTACCGCAAGGTTCTGTGTTGGGGCCCCAGCTGTTTACACTGTACATTAATGATTTAGATGAGGGGATTAAATGTAGTATCTCCAAATTTGCGGATGATACTAAGTTGGGTGGCAGTGTGAGCTGCGAGGAGGATGCTATGAGGCTGCAGAGTGACTTGGATAGGTTAGGTGAGTGGGCAAATGCATGGCAGATGAAGTATAATGTGGATAAATGTGAGGTTATCCGCTTTGGTGGTAAAAACAGAGAGACAGACTATTATCTGAATGGTGACAGATTAGGAAAAGGGGAGGTGCAACGAGACCTGAGTGTCATGGTACATCAGTCATTGAAGGTTGGCATGCAGGTACAGCAGGCGGTTAAGAAAGCAAATGGCATGTTGGCCTTCATAGCGAGGGGATTTGAGTACAAGGGCAGGGAGGTGTTACTACAGTTGTACAGGGCCTTGGTGAGGCCACACCTGGAGTATTGTGTACAGTTTTGGTCTCCTAACCTGAGGAAGGACATTCTTGCTATTGAGGGAGTGCAGCGAAGGTTCACCAGACTGATTCCCGGGATGGCGGGACTGACCTATCAAGAAAGACTGGATCAACTGGGCTTGTATTCACTGGAGTTCAGAAGAATGAGAGGGGACCTCATAGAAACGTTTAAAATTCTGACGGGTTTGGACAGGTTAGATGCAGGAAGAATGTTCCCAATGTTGGGGAAGTCCAGAACCAGGGGTCACAGTCTGAGGATTAGGACCGAGATGAGGAGAAACTTCTTCACCCAGAGAGTGGTGAACCTGTGGAATTCTCTACCACAGAAAGTTGTTGAGGCCAATTCACTAAATATATTCAAAAAGGAGTTAGATGAAGTCCTTACTACTCGGCGGATCAAGGGGTATGGTGAGAAAGCAGGAATGGGGTACTGAAGTTGCATGTTCAGCCATGAACTCATTGAATGGCGGTGCAGGCTCGAAGGGCTGAATGGCCAACTCCTGCACCTATTTTCTATGTTTCTATGTTTCCCCATCTCTCTCTCTCTCTCTCTCTCTCTGTCTCTCTCTCTCTCTCTGTCTCTCTCTCTCTCTCTCTCCGTCTCTCTCTCTCTGTCTCTCTTTCTCTCTCTCACTCTGTCTGTCTCCCTCTCCCTCTGTCTGTCTCCCTCTCCCTCTCTCTGTCTCTCTCTCTTCATCTCTCTTCTTCTCTCTCTCTGTCTCTCTTCGTCTCTCTCTCTATTTGTGTCTCTCTCTCTTCATCTCTCTCTCTCTCTCTGTCCCTCTCTGTCCCTCCCTCTCTCTCTCTCTCTGTCCCGCTCTCTCTCTCTCTGTCCCTCTCTCTCTCTCTCGCTCTCTCTATCCCTCTCTCTCGCTCTCTGTCCCTCTCTCTCGCTCTCTCTGTCCCTCTCTCTCTGTCTCTCTCTCTCTGTCTCTCTGTTCCTCTCTCTCTCTCTCTGTCCCTCTCTCTCTCTCTCTGTCCCTCTCTCTCTCTCCCTCTGTCCCTCTCTCTCTCTCCCTCTGTCCCTCTCTCTCTCTGTCCCTCTCTCTCTCTCTCTGTCCCTCTCTCTCTCTCTCTCTGTCCCTCTCTCTCTCTCTCTGTCCACCTCTTTCTCTGTCTCTCCCTCTCTCTGTCTCTCCCTCTCACTGTCCCCCTCTCTCTCTCTCTCTCTGTCCCCCTCTCCCTCTCTCTCTGTCCCGCTCTCCCTCTCTCTGTCTGTCTGTCTCTCTCCCTCCCCCTCTCTCTCTCTTTCTTTCCACACAAATATTTACCAACATTAGGAGCAGTGCTTTGTGCAATCTGTAGTGTCAGAAATGACAAATGTTTGTGAATGTTGGGATCAGCAGGCAGAGTGCGAGAGCACTGGAGCCGAACGGAATGCTGAACTGTATCCTCACTCCGTATTCCAGCCCCGCGCCATCAACTGACAATCCCACTCAGAAATGGACAGAATAGTGTCGTATCCAAGGGGGCGAGACTGTGGGCACAGGGGGTGGTCTGGGGGAGACTGTGGGCACAGGGGGTGGTCTGGGGGAGACTGTGGGCACAGGGGGTGGTCTGGGGGAGACTGTGGGCACAGGGGGTGGTCTGGGGGAGACTGTGGGCACAGGGGCTGGTCTGGGGGAGACTGTGGGCACAGGGCTGGTCTGAGGGAGACTGTGGGCACAGGGGCTGGTCTGGGGGAGACTGTGGGCACAGGGGCTGGTCTGGGGGAGACTGTGAGCACAGGGGGTGGTCTGGGGGAGACTGTGGGCACAGGGGCTGGTCTGGGGGAGACTGTGAGCACAGGGGGTGGTCTGGGGGAGACTGTGGGCACAGGGGGTGGTCTGGGGGAGACTGTGAGCACAGGGGGTGGTCTGGGGGAGACTGTGAGCACAGGGGGTGGTCTGGGGGAGACTGTGAGCACAGGGGGTGGTCTGGGGGAGACTGTGAGCACAGGGGGTGGTCTGGGGGAGACTGTGAGCACAGGGGGTGGTCTGGGGGAGACTGTGGGCACAGGGGGTGGTC